>NC_086338.1:57018127-57152526 GCF_032445375.1 Bacillus rossius redtenbacheri
TGAGAGTAAAATTTAAAGCCCAAATTTTAATGCAACTTTTTTGTGAAACATTGTTTTTAAACGATGCTAATGCCAAAGAGATATTAAGAAAGCACTTACGAATTAAGGTTTAAATTGCCAAAGAAGTTTTACTTCATCATGTGCACTGAGTAAACGTACACTATATAATTTTTTATTAAGTAAAAACACGTGCATATACAAATGCAACGTTGTGTCAAAATTTCAAAGCAATTGGTGAAGAACATTCAAAAATTAGCTATTTTATACAAACTAACATTTACATTTTTATTTATATAGATTACTTTCTTCTTAGTTTATTGTTATTAGCTAAAAAAAAATTTCATCTCCAGTGCTTATTAAGGCCATGTTGGATAGTTCATTTTTGTATGATCACCTTAATTTCAAGGCTATTCATATGCATTTATCATATTAGCTCTTTTGAATTTGTTTTTTTTGTTTGTAAAATTTGTTACCAAATATTACTTGAATGTTATTTAAGAGCTGCAAAATGTCACAAGTAAATATAGTTACGACAACTTGCACATAGTGTCAAAATGTGGGTTTATTCAAGAGAGCTGTCATGATAAATTTAAAGGAGTTGCAATAAAATAGTAGTAATTTCAAGAAAATGAAATAACAAACATAGTTTGCAAGACCAAGCCTTAAAATTCTAATATAATAAATTGTATGGGTATATTTATAATCAATAAACTCCCATAGTGATCAACATTTATTGATTGTAATATGCAATTTTAAGACCAATAAAATGGGTTCCAATTCATAATTATTTTTCTTATTTTTTTTTTGAAAATGTAGCATAGGAAACTGGAGGTGTGAATTTTCAAACAGGCGATGACAACCCTGTTCAGTATCACAAGTAACTTATTGCATTAATAAATGTAAAAATAGAAAAATCACAAATTTAAGAATAGATGTCAATTCACACACAGAAAAATCACAAATTTATAGCTTTCCATTATTTAAAAAAACACTCCCCAACTGATTCAAAACACAGTCAATACATTTTAAAGCAGTGTATTTCAGAGGATAAAACAACTTCTATGCTGTATCAATATAACTGTTCAAACAAACAAAAAATTGGTTTCAGTTATGGAGTGGGTGTCTGTTCTGAAATTGAAGTCAACTGCCTGGCAATTGGATAGCAAAACAAATTCTAGCTGTATATTGTTTGATAGCCTGGAAAAAAAAATGCTAGGAAGAATAGTAAAGATGCCTTCGTGCAGTGAATAATGGTAAACAAACACAAACCAACACATCTACAGGAAATTAACATTGTAATTCATCATGACCCAAAATTGTTTTTGCTATGCGTATACAAAAAAAAAGGGGGGGGGGGAAGTTTTCTCATTTTGACTAAGTATTAAAACGGCAAAGAATTTACACACCAACTCCTTACTTCTTACCACCATGGTTTCAACCACGATAATTAATTGTCATTCTCTTTGAAAATGTTCCACAGGAAAGCCTCGGGAGTGAAATCTCAAACAGGAACAGATGACGACCTTGAACCAGTATCTTTCCTTTCGTTGGTAAGTCAGTGTGATTTTACTGACTCAGTTCTTTGGCTGTTGAGTTTTATTATTGCCATTTCACGCACATGATGTTCTGCCAGAAGCAATTGAGATGTCCCTCAATGGGGACATGTTCACTCTGACGTGTTTCGGAATCGACATTTATGTTGTCGGAATACGTCCCGTGTTACCTTGCAGTTTAGGATTCTGTCAATAGTCAGGACTTTCTGACCCTGCTTGTGACCCAACCTCTGTGACTAAACGCCCATTTTCCTGATTTATTTTGGCATGAACAGAAAGAGCATATAAAATAATATTATTTGTTATCCAACTTAACAACATAAGTTGTTTTGAAAGATAGTTTTCTAGTAGATACAGTATTCATCTCAATAAAAAAATTGTTTAATTCCACTCATACTTCTAAACAATTAAGTCAATTTATTTTAGTAGCATAAAATAATATGTTTGAATGTTCATGCTGGGTTGGTTAGTAAATATCTGTTTTCCTTTGTGAGAAATTTTTTTCACTACATTAGAAACCTCTTTCTGAGGGGTGAGTTGTCTTGCTTATCATATAGCACGGCCTCCCCTCAGGAACTGAATCATAATTACTCTTATACTCCAGCATATTGCATCCCAATAAAGAAATTTGGGTTTGTTTCATGGTGAGTTTAAACCTGCAGTTGATGTGGCTCAGTTTCTTTGGGCGTCTCGAGGGTCAGGTCCAAGCTGAGCAACCATCCAGGGCCCAGCGACTAGCGTGGGCCGCACCAGCCCTTATATAATCAGCACGTCCGCCTATCATGACTTATTAAATTAAATTAGCTAATCCGTTGTCAAAATTCAAGTTCCATTGGTGTAAAAAAATTTTTTTGAAGAGCTATGTTTTCAGATTTTCTGGGTGTGAGTAGGGGGAGCGAGGGGGTTCTGGAACACGGGCTACCAGAATGGGGGGGGGGGGATGAGGTAAGGAACGGTGTGGGTAAAAAAGTGACATAAGTCAGCATGTTGACAAACATGTGGCATGTGGGTTACTCTAATGAATCGAGGAGTGGAAGGGGATGTTGATGATGGTGACGTAATTTGCTGGCGGCGGCCATCTTGGTTCCAAAGCTTGAAGGCAGGTGCAGAAATCTTAACGGCGGGTGAGCCCCGAGCCACTCGGCTGTCAGATCAGTTGGAGAACGGAGATAAAAGAAAAAAATAAGTTGTGCATGGTTTTCAAGTACGTCTTAAAGACAAGACCCCGAAGCAAGGCTCCTCTTCGAAATACATATACTGTTCCGCGGAAGCGAACGTCCCAGAGACCACGGATTCGAGCCCGTCGCCGACGGTTGCTCGAGATCTCTCCAGTGGTTTGTGGCTGCACGTCATTTTTAATTAAATGATTTTTTGTTTTATGTAAGTGACTTTTTTTTTAATGATGGAATTTCTAATCCATTCTTAATGCCCGTCTTGAAACGTGGCCAAGCACAATGTTCTGGGCAGGACAGTACGGAGACGGGGGAGGTTGTAAAGTGACGCGAGCGTGGTCCCCAACTCCACGGAGCGTGTGTCGTGTGTCGCGCGGCAGTACCGCTTCTCGACGGCGGGGCAGCGCTGCCTGCTGCTGGCGGGGCTGGCGGCTGGCCTGGCGGGAGGAGCCCTCACGGTCGCCAACATGGCGCTGCTCGCCGGCCTCACGGACGAGCTGGTGCGCCACGGCAACGCGACTCTGCACGGCGGCCCCGGGGACCAGCTTCTCCACGCCCTGCAGGGGTTCGCGCTGGGCAACGCCGCGGTGGGGGCGGGCGTGCTGCTTCTAGGGTACCTGTCCGTGTGCCTCTTCAACCACGTGGCCGCCCAGCAGGTGGGTCCCTCCCCCCTCCCCCGCTCCGCCAATCTTAGAGCTGTTCCGTAGCGACCCACCCCGGCTTCGCACGGGTGCAATGCCGATGCTAAATATACCTAGGGACACCTGTATTTCGCGATTTTTTTTCATGTCAAGGTATTTCACAAAACACTGTAGCTTTTCCTAAGAGTTGTGGCAAATTGTGAGGGTGCAGCAGTACGGTGACCACATTCTCATCGGGCCCCGTCAAGAGCGGGGCAACACCTCTCACCGACCTCGGCCGACAACCACAGGAGAAAAGCTACAGTGTTTTGTGAAATATCTCGACACGAAATGTATTCGCGAAATACAGGTGTCCCTAAATATACCTATTATAAATATAAATATAACATTTGGTCGTAATGAATTCAAAGCAAAAACCGTAAATTTGAAACTTTTTTTGGACTATGCCACTGCTTTTTTTTACTGTACTAGCAGAACTCTGCAGACGTTGTCCTGCCAGTGTTTATTTATTTACTTCTATATATCTGAAATGGACAGTTTGTATATGATACAGAAATTATAAAATGTTTTAGAAAAAATTTGGAAAAAATGAAAGATTATTCGATAAGATTCTCTTACTTATATTGGTATAAATTTATGATGAATTATGTACTTTTTAATTGGACGGTCTCCGAGTAAAAGGTAACAAGTAAAAAGGTAAAAACAAAAGATAATCAACAAATATCAACAACAAAAGATACCTATTCCACTCGGTTCTTTTTTGAATTTTGAATACCTTACCCTTAAACTACGATTTTTGATGATTGAATAATAATAATAAAAAATTTACTTACCATTCGTTCGGCTTAAAACCAAAAGATAATCAACAATTATCAACAACAATGTAAGCGCAAAAAAAAAGTGTTTATTTACGACATCACGTTAGAAACCTCTAAAATTATCTGTGTTTTTCTACCATATTATGCATGTATTATACATATAAACCTTCCTCTTGATTCACTCTATTAAAAAAAAGCATCAAAATTCATTTCGTAGTTCTAAAGAATTAAGCTTACATAGGGACAGACAGCAGGAAGCGACTTTGTTTTATACTTTTATTTATAAGTTACAAGGCAAATAATACTTTTTTCAAATTTTTTTTCCCTACCTAGTGAAATTTGAATGAATTTTAAGGACTGAATGTAAGCATGTACAAGCTCTTTTAGCACATTGGTTGCTCTAAAACTAATCGGATAAAGGACATTTTCACTTCATAGTTCATACTTTAACTTTTACTCAGGAGACAACATTAAGCCCGACGTAGTGCATCTAACATTGTGTTCCAGATATACATGATTCGGTGCAAATTCTTTGAGTCTGCGTTGCACCAGGACATCGGCTGGTACGACGTCAGGCAGACGGGAGATCTGGCCAGCAGGATGGCAGAGTGAGTTTAAACAGCTCGGTGTGATTGTCTGCCTTGCTTTCGAGTGACGCTACGGTTATCCAAATAGTGTATTCTCTACACTGCAAATGTAGATTTACACTCCCTTCTTGGTTCCTTATTATTAAGAAGAGAAATATTAGTTGCATTATTTGTACACAATTGTTACAAAAATACAATAAATTATAATTATTTTCTTCACAATACTGGAATTAGAATACCTACTTCCAATGGTCGTAAGCAATCTTTAATTTGTAAGTAAAACAAATGATCTTTTATTTAGAATCACTAAAAATTACAATAAATATGCAAGGTTCTTTCCTGTATTAAATAGCAAAATAAAATTTAAAAAAATACAACTATTTCTAACTTAATTTTTTTTGTTATTCTTATTTCCTACATTATAAATTTTGTAAAGAAATTATTTACTAATTGTTAAATGTTTCATGTTGTGTGTATTGTTTTTGTTTTGTTGTCTTGTATTTTGTATTGTTTTGTTCTGTCTGCATGTATCTGTGTTGTTTGTATTGTGCCTACCACCCAAGGCCATAAGCTGTAGGTAGGCATGCAACAAATTTTAAATAAATAAATAAAAATAAATAAATAAATCTTCACACTTCTATGATGCTGTTATAGAAACATTACACTAGGGATGGGCCATCAAATCCTCCAATACCAACAATGCTTGAGTATTCTATAGATATATCTGAGCATTCAAAGAAACATATTTGAGGAAAGGAAATCAAGAATTCCAAATACTAGCACATGTGTAGTTGACAAAGACTACATTATTGATCTCTACAGATGCTATCAAAGAAATGTTTGCTCATGCCACCAGCGAAGAGCTTCAGGAAACTTTTTTGACACAAAAAATTCACATCTCAAACATCTAAACTATTTTCTTTTTGTTTTTTTAAAAACATTGAAGTTGATTATTTATTAAAAACCTAAACATCTGTGTTTTTCTAAAAAAATATAAATTTTTTCTTGACTCTTATGATCTAGATTCAGATTACAGGCATACTTTTAACAATTGAATTTGAGAATCGGATTTGAGAAAGTGGAAAGACTTGCTACCAAGTTACGCCATAACTTGCTGTTCATGTAAATTCATTTCATTATAGGCCAAGTTTCAAAGTTTTCGGTCGCGACTTCCCGCAAAAGCGTTATACGTGGTCTTGATTTAATTCGCAGAGACCTTAACAAGCTGGAAGATGGTTTCGGGGAGAAGGTGGTCATGTTCGCCAACTTCGTCGCCAACTCGGTGGCCAGTGTGGTGTTTGCGTTCGTGAGGGGCTGGGAGTTGACACTGGTGTGTCTGGCTTCGACGCCGGTGATTCTGATAGTCGTCGTCCTCATCATGTGGGTGAGTGCATCAATGCCCTAACGCAACAGTTTGCAAGAAAAGACCTATAATTTTTACTATTATATCTTAGTTGTTTTTAGTTTGTCTGTATTTTTTAGGCCGCTTGCATATCAGAAGCAATTTATGGAATTAATTGGGGGGTGGTCTTTTCATCAGGAAATTTTGATTACTGTGCTGATCTTTTGGGGCGGTAGTTACTCAGGCATTGTCTTGGAAAAACAAGCTTCTGGATGTGAGTGCATCCTAATACAGAAAACCACCTATGGATGTGCATTTTTCTCATGGTGGTCATTCATTTAGTAAGCAACCCTTCTATTGAAAGCAGAAGTGAAGGAATTAATTTGCTACATTGAAATTTCTTTTTTAAGTAAAGTTCAGTTTAATCAGTAATAGTTATAATTTTTTTTTGAAGTTATAACATCTTATAAATCGATGAACGCCAGCTGCACGCACGAAAAAGCATGACTCATTGTCACGTTCCGCCTGAGCCGAGCGTGCAAGAACCGGCCAACCACCGTGTGAGAAAATCTATAATATCAAACAGGTTAAGGTGGGATTTTTAACTAATTGTTCGTGATTATATTTGAACAAATTATTTTAATTAAATTTGCAAAAACTGTAAATAATATTTGAAAATTAAAAATAGTATGCAATTTTTCATCAATGTTTTCTTATGACGTTATGTAAAATTATCGTCCGTAACCCGACTTTACAGACAACCCCCTTTTTTTTTTGGACCTAACAGCACATAATCTTGTTATAGTGAACTGAATAGTGTATATGAAGTTTTGAAAGTAGATGTAAAAAACGATTTACCACTGTGCAGGAGATATCGCGACTGTCGAAGAAGGAGTTGAAGGCATACGGGAAAGCTGGAGCCATCGCGGAAGAAGCTCTGGGTTCCATCAGAACTGTGTTCGCATTCGGCGGAGAATCACAAGAGGTGAAAAGGTACACTTTTGTTTTTTTTTCACCGGAAAGTCTTATTGTATTCGTAACTCTAATAGAAAATGTCTGCCCACCAGTTGTATTTTTTAAGTGGCAATGTTAAAAAATTAACATGTGGATGAACATGTATTCACATTGTTACGAGGCCACTAGCGACGAGGCTAGCCAGCCTGTGGAAGGGGCGTGATGCCGGTAGCACCCGTCCCCTCATCACTGTTACATGCCTGATCCGATCAGCAGCGGTGCCTGTCCACTGCTCTCGATCATTCGGCGATTTCCCAGAACCCCGTCTGGGTGAAGCAACGTAGTTAGGACGCCATTGTTGTCGCAGCTTTGAGAGTTAAGTCAGGGATTCTGATGAAGTGACACTCGGAAGGGCTACACAGGACCTTTCCAGGGCGGGACCTACAGGTATATAAACGGGGAGGATGACCTGCGAGGGCAGTGAAGTGAAGAAGGTGAGAGACCCCTTGGCGAGGGATAGCAGGCGACGGTGACGGGCGTACAAGTATCGGATCATCGAGGACCGTTGTATCTGGTGTTGTGTGTGCGGTGGACGAGTGAGTAGCAAGAAGCAGTGTGTTGCCACCGAGGTTCATGGTCATGGGCGTCTCTGGCACATGAAGTTTGGAGGGGACACAAAATAAATTTATTTATTTAAATGCTAGTACATACCTCCGTAAAATTAAGTATAAAATGTCTGTTTATTTTCAAACTATGCTTTGTATGTGTAATTTTTGTTTGACACCTGATCTACTACTATGTGTCATCACTGTAAGTACATGTATTTTATAAACATGAAAATAGTATAAATAAAACTACAGGATGTACTTAAAAATATTGGGGGGGGGGGGGGGAGAAACGTGTCCCCCACGCCAGAGACGCCCGTGTGCATGGTACAAGATGGGCAATAGAGAGCGTCACTGTTGGGCCGAGTTCCAGTGGAGAGAGTAAAAAGTGAACGTACAAAAGTGTGATCGATGTGTGGACAGACATTTAGTAATTAATGGTGTTAATAGTTGCTAATAAATAAAACTGTACTTAATTACTTGTCAGTCATTGTTCAAGTAGTGCCAAGAGGACATGGGTGTACTAAGTCGATGCATAGTATCATGTCTTTAGACTGTTTAAAGGTGAAATTTTAGTTCTAGAGGTTTCAAATAGATGATTACAGTGTGGTTTTAGTTACAGCCCTTTCGAACAAATATCACATGTAATGTTTTTTCTTTTAGCTCTAGTCCATGGACAACAAGTAAACTCTTGACTGAATTGTCTTTTATTACTGCCACCAGGTACCGAGCCAACTTGGTGTTTGCGAAGAAGATCAGCGTGAAGAGGGGCTTCTACATGGGCGCTGCATTCGGCGTGATCTGGTTCTTCATCTACGCCGCGTACGCCCTTGCGTTCTGGTACGGCGTGGGGCTGGTTCTGGACCAGCGGCACTGGCCCCAGGACGAGATCGTGTACACTCCGGGGACCATGATCGTGGTGAGCTGTCCGATCCACTCTCTGCGTACGTGTACCAGAATTTTTAATTCAAATTGAATAATTTGATATTCTACTCAATATTTATAGTAAAAAATTTTTCTTTAGTCATTCATTACTGGTAAATACAGCAAATAGGACTCATTTACCAAAAAAAAAATTAAAAGTGTATGAAGCCAAGAAAATTTATTCAGAATTAAAAAAAAAAAATCTGTAACATAGTAAATTTTTATGTTTGCGATAAAACCAAAATAACACTGAAAAGCATGTTGAAACACAAAGTAACACCAAAATGCAAGTTAATACATCATCATATAGCATGAAAATGCAAGTAATATCATGGAATTAAGCAGCAATCAACCGATACTTGATTCAGACTGTAAAAAAAAAAAAAAAATATCTTTTATGTTTGATATTAAAGGATACCTCATTTAGACAAAAAAAATTTGTTCCAAAGTGAACATATATTTTATACTGTGCATCTCTTATCGAAACACTTTTAAACCACAAATACTTGTTAGTTTATCGTTGTTCTGAATGCATCTGTTTTAGTCCAAAATAGTACAAAATTTTATTGTAAAAATGCAGCATGCTAATTTTTACCGTTATTTTGGTGTAGTAAGTACTACAAAACAGCTTTCTTAAAAATGAAAACCGTACAATAACTACTACCACCAGTCAACATTGAAACTTGAAAAAGCGTTCTGGAGAAGGTGCGGTCCCCGAGGACTCCCCCTGTGTGTGTTTGGCCGCCGTGACGCTCGCTGCCCTGGCCTCCTCGGAGGTGCAGTGGGCCGTCGGCAGTCGGCAAGCCCTCTATGTGGTCCGCAGGTGTTCTTCTGCGTGATGCAAGGCTGCATGAACGTCGGGGCGGCCTCGCCGTACCTCGAGGCGTTCGGCGTGGCGCGGGCCGCCGCGGCCAAGGTGTTCTCTGTCATCGACCGAGTCCCCGCCATCTACAGCCTGTCCGAGCACGGCTCGAAGCTGCCCCAGCTCAGGGGCTCGCTCACCTTCAGGAACGTCCATTTCGAGTATCCGTCCAGGCCGGGCGTCAAGGTAGTCTGCTCGTGGTTACGTTGATTTGGCTTTGTTCCTTTTCTAATTTTTTTTTTTTTATCAATAAGTTTTTGAGGCTTGTGCCATATTTAATATTTTTTTTTAAGAGCTATTTTAAAAATTTAAACTCAATACTTCAGTTGAATTTGTTTTCTACCACAAATATTTTTAATGTATATTCACTTAACGTATTATCAGGTGGTGATAAAGTCGTGCAAGTGATGTTGATTACAAAGACTTGCACGCCTGTTTACACCCATGATATTGCACTCGGGGAATATCTGTTGACAATATTTAGGGCAGAAAAAACAAATGCAAGGGAGGTATCGGGCTAAAATTTTAAGTAATGGCCCTTGAATAAAAGTCGTCATCGACTGGTTCCAGCCTGCGGCCAGGTCAGGAAAGGAAAATGCCTCCGTCTTCCTCTGTCCCTCCACTATTCCTCATCCTTCACTCTGTTCCATTCTTCTCCTCTCTCCTGCACTCCTTTACTATCTGCTTTTCCCACCTCATTCTTAGTTTTCTTTGGGGCCTTCCTTCTGTGTATTTCACCTCCATAATTTTCCTAGGCAGCCTCTCATTTCCCCATTCTCTGCACATGGCCATACCATCTCATTCATGCTTTTTCAATTATATGTATTTCAATTCTTGTACTCCTGCTCTTGCTTGAATAAAAGAAACCAGAAAAAAACAGAAAAAATTGACATGGTGTGTGAACCTGAGCAGTAATAAATATTTCCACAATTTTATTAAAATTTAAAGAGATTTACTGGATTGTATTGATTCAAGGACTAAATATCATCCTATCGAAATTTATTAGTGATGTGCGAGTCTCGGCATCATCGAGAACGAGACGAGACAGAAATTTTCTCGATCTCGTCTCGAGATAATTTTTTTGGCTCGGAATTTTCGAGAATTTTGTAAACAAGAAATAGGTTAGGTAATATAATATATTGAGGCAGCATTTTGCGTTGCGTGTTGAAATAATTAACATATCTTCAGCGTAACGTAGATCGAATAAAATAAAATATACTTGTTACGATAGTATACACGATAAATTATTAAAAAGTTAAAAACGAACAACTTCCGTTCACAAGTCACTACATGAAACGGTAAACGTAAACAATGAATTGTGCTGTGGTTATCACATTAAATTACAGAAGAAAATGATTATTTTCCGTTAATAAAACCAACACTAAAGTTAAAAATAAATCATTTTCGGTATCAATATCAAGTATCAACGTAAAACGGTACGGTAAAAAATAAAAATATAAACATGACTGCAGAATTCTTCCGCGATTGCATTTTGTTTTATGGCCTTAGGTTATACACACGGCCAGCAGTATATAACAAGCAACATGATGTTTAAATTGCGGTCCGTATCGATAGTGACATATCGATAGTGGTGAATGTTCAGACCTTCATGATCAAGTACCGTCCATGGCTCAAGGAAACTGTATAGACTATGGAGTCAATAACGTATGTTTACATACGACAGTAGGCAAATAAACTGTTGAGTGTAAAGGTAAAGTTGTAATTGCAATTGCAATTGTGGATACTTGATAAAATTATTGAATAATTATGTATGTTTGTCAGATTATTGAGTTTTACTTTTTTGGATCATATTATCCTGTTAACTAAAGTACAGATTTCTCGATCTCGACTCGATTCTCGAGAATTTTTAAATTGCTTTCTCGATCTCGTCTCGAATTCAAAAAAGTCTTTCTCGCACATGCCTAAAATTTATGTGATACAGAATTATTTATTGATTAAAATGTGAAATTTCTGAAAATTGTGTAGTTTCAAGATCTATTTATTCTTAAATTTTAATATTTTTCTATTTGAGGAAGACTTTCCATTGGTGATAAAATTAAAAAAAAAACAATAATAACATTCGCGGGCTCTCACGGCCATTGTCTGAAGTAGCTTGGCTTCTGGGTTGGCAAATAATTCACAGACGTTTCGGTCGACATTGCAGTCGCCATCATAAATTTAAAAAATCAGTTTGGAATCAACATTATTTGTTTAACCTTTTTTTTTCTTTCTCAATTATGGCTGTATCCAACCATTTGTGGGGTGTTTCAGTGGAAGCAGATATAAACGTGTGCGTGTGCACTGTGGCAGGTGTTGGACGGCGTGGACCTGACGCTGGCGCCGGGCCAGAAGGTGGCCCTGGTGGGCAGCTCGGGCTGCGGCAAGTCCACTTGCGTCCAGCTCATCCAGAGGTTCTACGACCCCACGGAGGGGCAGGCAAGTAGCCCCGCACTCCCGCTCCCGTCATCGTGCGCAGACAGAGAGATCAAACAAAACATTCCTCTCCGTGTACTTTTATTCTTTGGTTTACATTTACATTTGCAATCATTGCCTAAAACATAACTTATCAATTTTTTTTGTTGACGTGATAACGTCTTATAAATCGATGAACGCCAACTGCACGCACTAAAAAACATGACTCGTCACGTTCCGCCCGAGCCGAGCGTGCGAGAACCGGCCAACCGCCGTGGCGAGGAAATCTTCTATAATATCAAACAGGTTGAGGCGGGCTTTTTAACTAGTTGCTCGTGATTATTATATTTAAACAAAATAATTTAAATTAAATTTGCAACAAACTGTAAATAATATTTGAAAATTAAAAAAGTATGCAAATTTTTCGTCAATGTTTCCTTATGACGTTATCACGTAAAATTATCGTCCGTAAACCGACTTTACAGGCAACCCCCTTTTTAGCTTTCAAGACTATTTTCACCATTGTGTTGCGTTGATTGAAATAGAAATCTTGTTTGCTCCCCCAATTTTTCTGAACAATTTTTTTTTTGCGAAATGTGTTGAAAGTTTGGTTGGTTTATGGACTGATTTAGTCTAATGTGTGTTTGAATACTTTCATTGCATTGCTTTTTAGTTGGATTTTTTTCTGTAGCTTTTATTTTTATCCATTGTATGAATAGGCCATTGACTGGAAGATTTTCTATCATTGTCGTAGTAAAACATTGAATTTTCGCTTTAGTTTTTCTTGTTAAGAGAACCAACAAACCGGAAGTGAGTCAGTGTTACATTGTTTGAACATTAAGTGAGATGGTTTCGCCTGTGTGTGTTATGTTGTGCGGGTGTTTGTGTTATGTTGTTCGGGTGTTTGTGTTATGTTGTGCGTGTGTGTGTGTTATGTTGTGCGGGTGTTTGTGCCGGAGGTGTTGCTGGACGGGACGGACGTCGCCGGCCTGAACGTGTCGTGGCTGAGGGCTCAGGTCGGCGTGGTGGGGCAGGAGCCTGTCCTCTTCAACATGAGCATCGAGGAGAACATCCGCCTGGGCCACGCGACCGCGTCGAAGGCGGACGTCATGCAGGCCGCGAGGGACGCCAACGCCCACAGCTTCATCTGCGGCCTGCCCCAGGTGAGGGTCCCGTGTAGCTCGCGCCGAACCTTCGGGAAAGCGGTCCGCTCGGGACCTGACAGGACGGGCTCGGTCCCGTCTTGAACGCTGCCGGATTCAGAGACCGGCGTCCTCACAGTCGAGAATCTGGCTAGCATTCTTTCTTAGCAATAACACAAAATCCTGTCTTGAAAATGAAACTGGCTGAACTGTCTGTAACCGCGGTTGAGAGCGTGATGTGGCGGGGGGTCGCAGGGCTACGACACGGTGGTGGGGGAGAAGGGGGCCCAGCTGTCCGGGGGGCAGAGGCAGAGGATCGCCATAGCCCGCGCTCTGGTGCGCCAGCCCCGCATCCTGCTGCTGGACGAGGCGACCTCGGCCCTGGACAGCGGCAGCGAGGCCAGCGTACAGCTCGCCATGGACAAGGTACTCCCTCGTCTCGACTCCTTCAGCGCAACAATAACACATGCCATGTATCTGTATCAAGCGTGAACAACTAAGTAAGTCGATATTCTACATTATAAGTAGGGACCGGAAAAATTCGCGGATTCAATGACCTCTTGGATAGCTTCCATTATCCCTCTGCACATCTCAAGCAAACACGCGTGTTCATTGGGTACTAAATTGTGAGGCGTCTCCACCACTGGGTAGCTTGTGATTCGACGCTTCTTTGGTCGATAATCTCTCATTGGCCCAGAGAACTCCAGTTAAACCGCGAGCCAATAGCAGAACCAGCAGAATTGTACACATGTTTGAATTTCAGCCTATCACGAAATGAATCCGCGAATTTTTCTGGTCTCTAATTATAAGACTTACTTACTTATTCACAACAGGTACAATATCCACCCTTGTGTGTGGGTCGCAATTATAATTTTGGGCATAAAAATCTTAACATTTTCACCGTAAGGTTGTTCATATACCGTGTTTTATCGCATTATCGTCGCACATTTTATACCAAAATCAAGTTTGAAAAGTAGGGGTGCGATTTTTATGAGAAAATTTTTTTTTTTGTTAGTTTAAGTTATTAATAAAAACAAAATCCATTCATGGAAGGTACGTTTATTTAAAAAGTAGAGTATAAAATAGCCAAACGCCAAATGCCAAACCATTTAATTTCATGCAACAAAAACTTTTTTTACTTTAAAGAAAAACATTATCTGTGACCCGGATGCGATCCTGAACAAACGCATAACTATCGTCATAGTACACACTTACCACAAAAGAATGCTGGCCATCAAATGTAGTTAACTCCCGCACTCGACAGAGAGCATGCATTGCATGCAGTCGGCGTGTTATCAGTATTCGACTACGTGTGCGCGCTCTATACGGGAAGCAACATAACCTAAACATGAATGATGCCAGCTAGCGCTGGCTACAATTTCATGAGCGGTACACCGCGGCGACGCAGACGAACAGATAAAGATAACCTTTTAAAAAAGTCTTCAAAAGAAAATTTACACATCAAGACGGCTTCGTATTTCCGTTAGTTGAATGAGTTAAGTGGTAATGTCGGAATAAATATTAGATTTCTACTTTAAAATACATTGTTTTATACGGATAAAATACCTACAAAAAGAGCTCGGAATCTATTAGCGGGACCAAAAGCATCATGCGATGTTTACGCGAGAGGTTTTTTTTAATCCAAATTTTGACGCCCTAATAATATTGGTGCTACGATTACGCGATAAAACAGTATTTTTACATTTGATTGGTTTGTGCAGTCTGCAGTTGCTCGAACGGAAGTGGGAGCGGTGCCGCGGTTGTTCCTTGTCTGGCAGGCGAGCCAGGGCCGCACCACGCTCGTCGTGGCTCACCGCCTGTCCACCGTGCGAGGCGCGGACCGCATCGTGGTGATGGCGGGGGGGCGGGTGGTGGAGGAGGGCACCCACGCGCAGCTGATGTCGCTCCAGGGCCACTACTGCTCGCTGGTCGCCTCCCAGGTGGACCACCACAACCACAGGCCGGGCGCAGGCAAGTCTGTCCGCCTCTCGACATGCACACACTTCGAAGATGCCGTCGTAAACTCCATAGTTATTATTACATGTAATTTTTTAACATTTAATATTGAAAATTGGCATTTTTTTAAAGCCAGAAATCAAATTTTTACAACCAAATGATAAAATAAAATATTATAAAAATAAAATTAAGAAGCTTAACCTTGAATCGGCAGAAACTCCGATTCAACTTAAAAATAGGTATAATTGGCTTCTGCTGACTCGTATCGGTACGGCTCTTAATTTACAGTAAAGGCTCTCTGATCGGTCACTTAACCTGCAGCCAATCGAATGGCCTGGAGAGTTCTATCCGTCCGTCCGTCCGTCCGTCCGTCCGTCCGTCCGTCCATCAATAGCTTGGCAAGCTCTAACTTCTCGCGGACGGATGGACGGATGGATGTATTATATCCGTGGTTTTTGGCCGCAGCAGTCAATTGGTCACCAGAATACGGGCCTGTGGTGTTTGATTAGGTTGTTCAGGTGTTTTTGTATAAAATAATTACAGGTTCTTAAAACTTCTGTCCAAACAATTTAAATACGACACCGAATTTTTTAGAGGCAATGCTAATTCAGTATGAAAAAAAACGCGACATAAACAGCAAACAACGTGGACTATTGTTTGCAGCACTTAATTTGAAAAAATATTCTGACAGGCTGATGAAACTCAAGTTGTAAAACGCTTGGCTAGATGCGTGGTATCAACACGAAGGAGTGACAGAGTGAGGCGATGGGCCATTATTATAATTCCACCTGTACAGGTTTAGTGCTTTTGCCGGATCATCGAAAATTCAATATATGTAGTTTTAACGGGAATACAAAGGAAAATTAATGTAGAGTACAAACAATGATATTTTTAAACAAGTTGCAGGAAGCTGGTGTGTGGAAAAAAACAATGCAGATGACCGTTAGTGTTAAATCACGTTGCATCATGTCGAGAAGCAGTGTAATTGTCGCCGGAATGCAGAGTGAGAGTGACGGGAGGAGACCTCTCAAGGGGGGTTGCTCCGACAGGCCTGTTATCTCACGTGTTAAGGTCTGCATGTATTGTAGTTGTCGCCGGACTGCGGAGCGAGTGTGACGGGAGGGGGTTGCCCCGGCAGGCGGCGGCGACGGCGACAGGGACTCCCTGCTGGAGGAGATGCTGGCGCTGGGCATCGAGGTCCCGGGCCTCGGCGACAGGAGGCCCGAGCCCTCGGCCCCCGAGCCCCCGGAGCCCCCGGGCCCCTCGCCCCCCTCGCTGGCGGACGTGCTGAGTCTCGGCCGGCCCGAGTGGCCGCTGCTGGTCGTGGGAGGGGCGTGTGCCGTCGTCATGGGCTGCTCCTACCCCGCCTTCGCCGTGCTCTTCGGGGACATCCTGCAGGTGATCCCGCCTCTGCTTCTTGGGCATCTTATATCTTTATAAACGAGCAATTCTTATGTGTGTCTATATAATTATAAAAATCTGAATCTCGGAAATGGCTCCAACGATTTTCATGAAATTTAGTATGCAGGGGCTTTCGGGGGCGATAAATCGATCTAGCTAGGATTCATTTTTAGAAAATGTCGTTTCATCCATGTTTTCAATAATCAACTTTATCGATAATCAACTTAAACATAAATGACTCTTCCTGACATCTATTGGCAAGTCGTATTACCATATTTTTTTTTTTTTCAATTGGGAGCAACTAACTGCTTTAACGACACAACACTAAATTTTTTGCTGCCAACTTAACTTCTGCCAAGATGTAACGTATTTACTCGAAAATATTGTGACTCTAGATGTAATGCAGTCCCAAACATTTTGATTATGAGCCTATGAAAAATCTTTATGGGGTAGAAATCACAATTCAAACACACAGAAACCAGAGATTAATTACATTATTAAATTGATAAGAAATGTTCCATCCAGTGCTAAACAAACATTCTCAGGGGAGTGTATCTCTGGTTGCTGATATATTATGTTGATAGCGTCCTTACAGATAAATCTATAGTCCTAGTGTACTAAATTCTGAAATTACTCTTATGAAATATTTTCCTCTGAAATTTTTTCCCTTGAAAATAATCTTTATACTATAGATTTGATGTTGTTTGAGGATTATATTGGCCCCTCGCTACTAATAATATTACTCTGTGCTTCCCAGTTGCTAGGGCTGGAAGACCCGGTAGAAGTACGCGACAAAACAAACATGTTCTGCATATACTTCTTGGCTGCTGCTGTAGTGATTGGCGTTTCTTCCTTTATTCAGGTAAGTTCCTCCTCTTCAGACACGTTGATGCCATTATTTGCTTAGTGTTCCAGTGAATTTTCTGTCGACGGGAAACTTTGGTGCATGCTTTACTCTAGAAACGTTGTAAAGTTTCAGCTGTCCCTTTGCTGTAAGTAGCTTGAGTGAGAGCTGTTGGTGAGTTGCTAGGTGCATGTGCTGGCTTGTGACTGGCCGGTGCTAGAGTTCAGTCGAGTTACGCTCATTGGGCGAATATCGCTGGTTCAATCCCAGCATCCCGGCATGACTCATGTTTTGTCTAGAGACGTACGAGACTGTAGTATCCAGATAAAAACGATACAATTAATTATGATGCGCTCGAAAACAACTCGATTGGCAGCAAACGTGCACGATAGCACAACTTACCGTCATGATGGTTCAACAACAACTGTTGCTTCGTTGCCGGAAGCTGCAGGGCTACCCACCTCAGCAGGCAGCCAACTTGAAAAACTTGGCGCTGCTAGCAAGCAGCGCGGTTCAAAATTCAAATGTTTCAAACACTATACACTAAATTACACACAATATTTACAAGTCCAAACAACTCAGATTTGTGAATTCCGAATCGGCAACCGAGCGGTTTTCTAGTCCGGCTTTGGAGGTCCGTTGCTTCAGGTTTGTGGAAGTAGCTGTGTCATGGGGCGAGGTACTGCACTTGCCTTCCTGAGGATCTCGGTTCGAGTCTGAGTTATCCCCCTCCAAACCTGAAATCACTCCGGGCAAATGCTGAGATGGTCATGCCACTGTTTTTCTTCAGTTCCCGATATCCCTGGTCTGTGTTGTTTGTTTCTGTCTAAAGTATTGATGGGTCAAATCCCCATCTTCTTGAATCCTAATCTTGAATTCCAATCCCATAGACTTGGAATATACCCCTCGAATCCGAATCCGGTGTCAAGAGTAAAAGTAAAATAATGAAAAATATTAACTATTGTTGATGAAACATCCTACCTTTTAAATTGTTGTTTCACGAATCAATACATAATGTAATTTTATTTATATTGTTACATGTTAAAAATGCAGTATCTTGGGGAAATGGTAACGGTATAGCTATGAAGAAAAAAATAAACCTAGTAAACCTAAGAGGTTATCAGTGTGGAATTTTTTTAAATTACTTATTTTGCCTTAATATTGGCTTTGAATACTAAGTATTTGATGGTATTTGAGGATTTCATTGGTCCATCTCTAGTCTAAAGACCTTGCCTTCAACGAGATGTTAATTAATTTAAAAAATAAAGAATACCTATGATAAGGTTTTTTTTTTAAAAAAAATACACACACACACACATTGTAAGCCTCATGAGAGAACAATTCGGTGTAAGCCGTGGCGCAGCGGCAGTTGAGTTGCGATGACACTCCTGTGAACCTGGCGTGGTGCGCCGCGCAGGTGGCCGCCACCACGGTGGCCGGCGAGAAGCTCACGGCGCGCCTGAGGGCACGGCTCTTCGCGGCCATGCTGCGCCAGGAGGTGGCGTGGTTCGACCACCAGGACAACTCCCCGGGGACGCTGTGCGCCCGGCTGTCGTCCGACGCGTCTCAGGTCCAGGGGGTGAGTGCCTGTGTGTGTCTGACCCCTCGGGGCGTGTCTGAGCGGATCTACGGGTGACGTTACAGGGTGTTTCTCTATTAGTTTAGTAATCAAAGTTTATTTTTACGTTTTCAACGAGAGTTGCAAAATCCAGGAGAAATATAAAATCAAAAACTAGATGAACAATTGCAGAAAAATGTTAACGTTTTTCCATAAAAGAGTTCTCAGTAATTTTGGACTTGGGGGACTTGAAAACCTACGGTGTTGCGGTTAATAACAAACGTTTGTGAATTGCTGGCCGTAAGCGTTTGCCAAATTTCTCCTTAAAGTAGAGGACTCACTCGGTGGTTGAGTGACAAATCTTTTGTTTTAAAAACAAAATTTTACTAAAAGCAAATCCATAAAATCTTGTCCCTACTAAAGAAATCTGGAGTTGGTGCTGCTATATTTTTTTGCAAATAGGAATGTTGACACTGTCGAATGCAGGACCACACGTAGTGGTGAGGGTGAGACACACTACCACACCGCCTCCAGCATTACAGAAAAATTGGACAGCTGTGACAATATTTTTTTTTGTGGCACTCAAGCTCACTGATATATGGCTTGCAGTACACTCTTTGTGAGTTGGATTGGAGAAAATTGGGATCTGACCTATCTTTTCTCTGCAATTAGTGTACTAACGAGTTAAGCCATATGAAATGGTCCTCAATTGGAGGTGTTGACACGTGAGGTGTTGACACTTGAGGTGTTGACACGGGAGGTGTTGACATGGGAGGTGTTGACACGGGAGGTGTTTACACGGGAGGTGTTTACACGGGAGGTGTTGACACGGCAATGTTGACACGGGAGGTGTTGACACGGCAATGTTGACACGGCAATGTTGACACGGGAGGTGTTGACACGGAGGTGTTGACACGGAGGTGTATGTGTGCAGGCAACCGGCCAGCGAGTGAGTCTGCTGGTGCAGTCGCTGTCGACGCTGCTGGTGGGCGTGGCTCTGGCCATGTACTACGAGTGGCGGCTGGGACTGGTCGCCCTCTCCTTCTGCCCCGTCGTCATCCTGGCGCAGTACCTGTTCGGTCTGCTGCTGTCCGGGACGCTGCTGCGCGACCGTGCCGCCCTGCAGAGCGCCGTCAACGTGAGCAGTTCATACACGCTGTATCCGTCATCCGGGGTTCAGCTCATTCTCATTCTACTGTCCGGTACCAACTGAGTCTCTCACATTCAGATATACTCCATTACAAAAAGTCTCTCACGTTCAGATATACTCCGGTACCAACCGAGCCTCTCATGTTCAGATATACTCCGGTACCAACCGAGCATCTCACGTTCAAATATGCTCCGGTACTAACCGAGCCTCTCACATTCAGATATACTTTGGGTCTAATTGAGCATCTCACGTTCAGTTATACTCCGGTACAAACTGAGTCTCTCACATTCAGATATACTCCGGGTCTAACCGAGCCTCTCACATTCAGATATACTTCGGGTCTAATCGAGCATCTCACGTTCAGTTATACTCCGGTACAAACTGAGTCTCTCACGTTCAGGTATACTCCGGTACTAACCGAGCCTGTCACGTTCAGATATACTCTGGTACTAACCGAGCCTCTCATGTTCAGATATACTCCGGTACTAACCGAGCCTGTCACGTTCAGATATACTCCGGTACTTACCGAGCATCTCACGTTCAAATATGCTCCGGTACTAATCGAGCCTCTCACGTTCATATTTCTCGGGTGGAATCTGGTGGTTCTGCCTGGTTGCATTAGTGCGCTGCCAGCAACTTCTAGGTTAGCTCAGGAATCTTTTGTCTTTTTTAATTTATTTTGTGTTTCTGTTTTCTAGCGGGTTACATTTCACATTTCATATTTTGTGTTACAAGTCTTACTAATATTGAGTTCAAGTGCTCCAAGCTAAGACCTATGTCATATAAGTCATAAAATGTAATACAGAAAAACTCTACCGCATGTTGCGGTACATTGTTTGAAAAACCAAAATGGTGTGTCTTCAGCTCCTAAAGCATTTGTGGATTTTGAGGGGTACTAAAATGGGGGGGAGGGGATATTCTTACGATTCACTTAGTTACAAGATGCCCTTTCAAAATAAATAGATAAATATTATTTATTTGGTGCTTAACTTTTTTTTTCCTAAACAAAAATGCTCAAGAAGCATGTGCAATATGTTTGCCTTTACAAAAAAATTTTTCATCCAAATTAATTAAGCATTTCAACTTTTTATGCTGATCCACTTGGGACAATATCTTTGTTTTGCTATCCTTCTCCATTTCCTGTGACTCTTTGGTCAGGTATCAATATTTCGAGGGTAGTACTTATGACTTGTGGAGCACGAGAAGGACGTGTGAAGTGCAGCGCAGTGCGGGCAAGCGTGCAGGCGCCAGGGGCGTTCGTGTCCCGACAGGTGGCGGTGGAGGCCGTGGGCAGCATCCGCACGGTGGCGGGGCTGGGACAGCAGAGGCTGTTCCTGGACCGGTTCGCGTCCCGCCTGCAGCCCACGCGGGACCTCGCGCTGCGATACGCTCACCTGCGGGGCGCCGTGTGCGGCCTCGCCAGCTCCGTGCTGTTCTTCGGCTTCGCGGCGACCATGTACTACGGCGGCCGCCTGGTGCAGTGGGAGGGACTGGCCTACGGCTCCGTCTTCAAGTAGGTCAGCTCGGTTCAGTGTTGCGTTCAGTTTTCTGCAATGTTACATCTCGTTAGTAGAGACCTGCAAAATTCGCGGATTCGGCGATGGGCTAGAATTCAAACTCACACCCCTCTTGGATAATTTTGCTATCGGCTCACTGTTCATCTGGACGAATCTCAACCGGTTGTAAACCCTCTCAACCGAGGAAGGATCGAATCGCGGACGAACCGGCTGGAGACGACTCGCAAGTCGGCAGCGGATGAACTTGCGTTATTTTGCCCCGAGTGTACAGGGGGAATGTGCAATCTATCCTGAAGGCCATCGAAACCGCAAATTTTGCGGGTCTCTACTCATTAATCACCAGACTGAAGATTTTCTATTTAGCTGTTTAGTTCTGAAGTGAGTTGCGAACTTGCTGCCAATACAGTTGAAGTCTCGCTAACGAGTATGGCACATAAATCAAAGAGTGGGAAAATAAATTGGTTGCGGTACCATATAAATGTTGAAAAATTATTTGATTCTGAGAAAACGAGGTTATTACAAAGACAAAACAGATATTTATTCCAAAAATATGCTTTTAAAATCAAAATATCCCAAGTTGGCAAACAATGTCATTGGCCCACACAAAATATTGAAATAATCTTCCGTATGCCCAAGGCTTGTTAAACTAACTTACTGGATAACAAGAAGTTAAAGCTATATTAACAATTTTAGCATGCAAATAAATTACAAGGTCAGTGGGGCTGTTAGAAAAATGGGTGAGCACATAAAAAAATATGGTTAGGAAAGTTATCCAGTGTAACCATAAGGCAGCATGATAAAAACAGCAGCTATACAAAGCTTGTTCAATACCTAAAACATGCAAATAAGTTAAGTGGTAAAACCCAAATGGCATGGAAAAATTCAGGGTTACTATACACATTGAACATAAACTCAGAGATTACAATTAAAACAATGAAACATGATTATTGATTAAGCATGATGCAGAGCATAAACATTTACAAAGTGTGAGTGTCAGTTAGTTTTACAATCTATTACATTACATCTGATTATAAGTTATGCCATATTATTTTTGATAATACCTAATGGAATTTCCTGTTTATTATACTAGTTTAAGAATACCGATTAAAATGAAGATGTGAATGTTAGGCTCAAGAAGACAGACAAATATTTTGAGGTGTTTGTGTGTGATTTAGGATCAGCCAAATGCTGCTCATTGGCACAGCGTCCATTGGTGCTTCAATATCGTTCGCACCCAACTTCCAAAGAGGTCTGGTCGCTGCAGGAAACATTTTCCAAATCTTGCACAGAAAACCAAGACTCACTGATCCGTCTACCGAAAAGAAAAACTGGGTGAGTTTGATTATTTTAGTGCTTTATATGACTAACTTATGGTGTATACTGTCTATGTTTTATTCATGGTTTAGTAATGTCAAAATGCTGATAGAAGTACTCAATACAATAATACTGTTTTAAAAGAAAATAAATTCTAATTTAACCTCTTTAATAATTTACCTTCATTTACATATAATAAAAAAAAACTCAAAATGGGGGTTTATTATACATTTAATTTCCAACATACAGGTTGTTTAAATACGATCACCAATTTCATTTTTCAAAACTGATGGAATTATTGATCCAGAGGTAAGACACTGCATTCACATTCCAGGAACCCGGATCGAGTCTGGTCTAGTCATCCCAATTTTCATCTTCCATTGTATTTACATTGCACGGCAAAGTTCCTTTGTTTGTATGGAAGCAATCTCATTTCGACCGAAGGACCATGCATTCACTTGCGATGCAGTAAATCAAATCCAGTCCCGCATCCAACACCCAAAATTGTGTTAACGACACACCTTTTCGTCCTTCACAACTGCTCACATGATGTTCTGCACGTGACAAAAAAATAACTGACTAATGCAGCCTGCTAACCATACCTTTCAACTGTAATTGCTGCCAATAGTTCAGAAGTTTAATTCGTTGAGACACACCATTTTCAACCTAGTTAATAATTTGTACACAACACACAGTTTCTCGGACACTCTCCAAGGGAATGACGAGTTGAGCTCATCCGTCTGTGCTGACTCATTTCAACGAGACGATTTAGCAGGAGTAATAAAAATACCTCATGATTGTAAGGATACAGATGGCTCGGCACAGCGATGCGTGCCGGACTGTGTGTGTGCGACGGCGCGGGCTCAGGTGGCGGAGGGGCGCGTGGAGTTCTCCCGAGTGGGCTTCTCGTACCCGGGGCGACCGACGGCCCAGGTCCTGGACGACGTGAGCCTGGGGGCCGAGCCGGGCCGCACCATCGCCCTGGTCGGGCCGAGCGGCTGCGGCAAGTCCACCTGCCTGCAGCTGCTGCAGCGCTTCTACGAGCCCACGTCCGGCTCCGTGGTGAGCCCGTAGCGCAGCCTCGACAACCCTGTCCGCCCCTTGTGCACGTGGTTGTGTCGTTCCATATTATAACATAGAGGGCATCTAAGAGGAATCCATGGCAACCCAACATTGTGCAATCATGGACGATGTCAGTAATAGACTGTAAGGTTTGAGCTTACGTAGGATTACATCACACAGGCATGCACAAAGGCTGAATTCGATGGGACCTCCCAATTGGTAGTGGACTCCGAAAACCTTTCAGCTCATGACTCTGTGCTCACAGATTAGAGTCCTCAGGGGCTCACTTCCTCATGTGAGCACCATAATGCTTTAATGATCATGGCCATTGAAGTAATTTAACAGAGACAATCGGTCCACGGTTAATTTGGCATGCAATGTTGAGCTTCATAAGCTAATCAAGTACAGCTCTCTAAAAGGAATTAAAATTGCACAATTAACTGGCCAATGGGAAAGTAAATTGTGGTACTCTAAAAAGTTATTCATCGCAAAGGACGAACCCTGAGATATTTACTGAATTTGTTTCTAACATGTTAAACTTCATGCAAGCGATCACAGTGTATTGATGAACCCTTGCTCGACTCTTTACATTTACTAGGTTGCACGTAGTGAATATCTGGCGTCGGTAACTGGGATGAAATTACGTGCGAGAAAGCCATCATGACGAGTTCACGGGAATGGAGCTTCAATAATTTTAATGACGAGGAAATGGAAACTATCACAGTGCTTGAGATTTAGCATTAAGTATCTTTACAAGATATTTTACATTTGGTATAGTTTCTTTGATTATCAAGCACCAGAGGTGAGGGTTGTGTCAGGTGTGTTCCCCTGCTGGGAGCATGTGTTCTCCAGCGACGGGACTGCGTGCTTGCAGACGCTGGACCGCCAGGACGTGTCGTCCGTGCCCCTGCGCGGCCTGAGGCAGCAGCTGGGCGTGGTCTCGCAGGAGCCGGTGCTGTTCGACCGCACCGTCGCGGACAACATCGCTTACGGCGACAACACCCGGCGCGTGCCGCACAGTGAGGTCATCGCCGCGGCCAAGCTCGCCAACATTCATGGCTTCATAGCGTCCCTCCCCTTGGTGAGGCTCGTTATTGCGATACGTACGGGACGGGATTATATGGTGGATTGCGATAAAACCTAAATAACACAGAAAGCATGTCAATGCACCATATAACACCGTAATGCAAATTAATACACCAAAATGTAATTAAAGTAGTCATGAAACTAATCAGCATTTCTAATCAAAACAAAACACTAATGACAATGGCGCAATCTTTTAAACACTTAACTTGAACTAAATGTGCCGCAAATTGATGATTTTCTCGGCATCATCTTGCTCATTTTTTTTATTCGTACTTCTGATAAGTGTTCAGCTATTCACATAAAGTTTTTTAAATTTCTTTTATTCCAAGAGGGTGTCCTTATTATTTAATCTTCAAGCAGTCTGTCCGCCCGCAGCAAGTTCTACTGCTCTTGTATTCAGATTTATTAATGTAGATTGCGGCTGTTGGCCTTTGTTTGCATTGCCGGCATTTTCAGCTCACTTTGCATGGAATATGAGTAAATGTTAAATCAATTTTGGAACATTGGAGAACGTATTCTTCCGGAATTTTTGGGAATGTTCCAGAAGAAACAGTTATTTTATATCTACCTATGCTTGTAGGCTGTGCCAAAAGGTTTTTATTTTTTTGTAAGTTTGAAAATAAATTAATGGCTTCACTGATCAGGATGTTCAATTGTTGTAACCAATGGCGTAGCCAGGATTTGTGTATGGGGGGTGTTAAGAAGCATGCCCCCCCCCCCCCCCCTCCCCCGTATTAAAGTGGGGGTCCGGGGGTCGTCCCCCGGGAAAATTTGGATTTTAAGGTGTAACATAGTAATATTTTAGCAGTTTTCGGTACTTAAATTTAAACATTGTAATGGTAAAATTTTTATTAATTTTAATATGAAATTTGTTTGAGTGATGAATAAGAAATTAATTAAAGATTTGGTGCTGGGGGGGGGGGGGGTGTGTTCAACACCTAAAACCCCCGCCCCTGGCTACGCCCCTGTTGTAAACTGTCAGGGACATCCCAACCGTGTAATAAGCAGAGAGTGCTCGCTGCCGCAGGGATACGAGACGCGGCTGGGCGAGAAGGGCATGCAGCTGTCGGGCGGGCAGAAGCAGCGAGTGGCCATCGCCCGGGCCCTGGTGCGCAACCCCCGCGTCCTGCTGCTCGACGAGGCCACCTCCGCCCTCGACGCCGACAGCGAGAAGGTCAGCACTTTCCCCCATTTCTTCACACTTTCCCCGATGCCTTCACACTTTCCCCGATTCCTTCACCCATTCCCCGATTCCTTCACCCATTCCCCGATTCCTTCCCACTTTCCCCGATGCCTTCACACTTTCCCCGATGCCTTCACACTGTCCCCGATTCCTCCACACTTTCCCCGATTCCTTCACACTTTCCCCGATGCCTTCGCACTTTCCCCGATTCCTTCACACTTTCCCCGATGCCTTCGCACTTTCCCCGATTCCTTCACACTTTCCCCGATTCCTTCACACTTTCCCAGATGCCTTCGCACTTTCCCCGATTCCTTCACACTTGCCCCGATGCCTTCACACTTTCCCCGATGCCTTCACACTTTCCCCGATGCCTTCACAATGTCCCCGATTCCTCCACACTTTCCCCGGTTCCTTCACCCATTCCCCGATTCCTTCACCCATTCCCCGATTCCTTCACACTTTCCCCGATGCCTTCGCACTTGCCCCGATGCCTTCACACTTTCCCCGATGCCTTCACACTTTCCCCGATGCCTTCACACTGTCCCCGATGCCTTCACACTTTCCCCGATGCCTTCACACTTTCCCCGATGCCTTCACACTTTCCCCGATGCCTTCACACTTTCCCCGATTCCTCCACACTTTCCCCGATTCCTCCACACTTTCCCCGATTCCTTCACCCATTCCCCGATTCCTTCACACTTTCCCCGATGCCTTCACACTGTCCCCGATTCCTCCACACTTTCCCCGGTTCCTTCACCCATTCCCCGATTCCTTCACCCATTACCCGATTCCTTCACACTTTCCCCGATGCCTTCACACTTTGCCCAAGCTCTTTGCATTTTCCCCAAAGTCCTTTGCACTTTCAGCAAGTACATTGCCATTCCCCCTAAATACATCACTCTTTTCCCAAATAATGTTTAAAGGTCTGCTTCAACTGCCGTATTGCCAAGTCTTCAATTTTATGAAAAAATTAAGTTAATTTATACGCAATTCAATGACTTAAAGTGCTTTTAGGCCTAATGTTTTATCAAAGACATGGTCATAGGAGCAGGTAACACCCACTCAAGACTAGAGATATTGGGGAAGATATTTAGAATGTACAGGGAAGTTTAAATTAATTATTTGTTTCTCCAGGCAGTGTCGTTTCTGTTCCAGGTGGTGCAAGAAGCGCTGGACAAGGCGAGAGCCTGCAGGACGTGCGTCGTGATTGCACACCGGTTGTCGACGATAAAGGACTCTGACTGCATCTACGTCATCGCGGACGGAAGAGTCGCGGAACGAGGCTCTCACTCGGAGCTGATGTCCCTCGATGGGACGTACAGGAAACTGTACAGCCTGCAGCAGAGTCCCGATTGACGTGGAGGGGTGAATACGTTTGTGGTTCTACCAGCAGACCAAATACATTTTTTGTTGCCATTTGAGTTTTTTAAGAAATGTGATAAAATTAGTACAAATGTGTGTGTTTCAGAATGGCTAAGTTGACTTTAATGTGAAATTCTGTTTCAGTGTTTATCATAATTTATATTATAAAAAAAATTAAATAATGAAAAGATATATAATATGTAGAAATATATATTTTTATGCGTTGGACAGTGGTAAATATTTAAAAGATATCATCAAAACCTTTTGTTTTAACTAACAATATAGCCCATATTATTTTCAGCATTTTAAACACTAAACATATATACACACACTCAACACAAGTTTTCAATTATGTGTAATGTAAAGTTTGGTGGAGTGTGTTCGAAAATTTCTCAATCGGTTCAAAAAATATTTAATAATTAAGTCAAGACACTTTAAGAACCACTGGCATTTAAATTCAAGAAAATAATATAACCATGCAAAACTTAAGTGTCAACATTTAAGCACTTGAAAATTATGATACAAAAATAAATTAAAAATGTTTGGTGGTGGTCAAAAGAATTCAATGAAGCAAGCTCAATAGTTGTAACATAATGCAGACAATACCGACAATGCTGTATCGCAGTGCGAAAGATCAGTATAAAGCTGAATGGGGAGATTTCACTAAAATAGAAACTTAACAAATCAGTTTATGGAGCCCAGCAGACAACTACGAGTCGAAGCAGCTGACTCGCGAATTACAGGGACCTCTCGGAGGTGAGTCTGACTCCACCAGTTGTCTTTTTGCGTGACTCGCAGCGTGATTGAGTGAGTTGAGTGAGAGAATGACTTAGTGATAGATACTAAAATGCAAGCAATTAAAATAATACAAAATTTAATTGTATTAAAAGTTAATCATTAATCTTGAACAGAAATTTTTTTATCAACCGTCATCTTTAAAATTGCCCAGCGATTACTTTTACACCTCACTGTATTCTAAAGCTAAAAGTGTAGTATGTATGCTTCATTTTCATCTCAAGCCCACAATAAAATCACATTACTGTACATGCGTATTAAGAAATTTCTGTTGTCCGTCTATTCATTATACGTCACAGCCCTGGTTTGGGTGGTGACGGTTAATCAAAGTTTTACTGGATATTAAAAGAAAATTATATTTGTTTATTGTTTCTGATATAACTAACAAAAAATATGTGTGGAACGTTATTAAATATATTAATTTGCATCCTGATCAGGTTACAATAGTTTTGTCTGACTAATTAGTTGCGGGTGTGTGTTTCTGCAGCCAATCGGAGCGCAGAACCCCAGCCGGCGGGCATGCTTCGAGGAGTCTTCGACAGCCGCTCCTAGCTGGTGAGTGACGTACATTTCCGACATGTTTCAGTGGGTTGATGCTGACAATCTTTGTGAACTGCGTGGAAACTGACAATTCGCTTTGACTCAAGCAGGAACAGTGTTCATTGAGTAGGTGGAAGTGTCCATGCTTAACCTAAATCATTTTAGATGAAATATGATGAAGGTTTTACATTTGCGGGCAGCCATGCACTTTACTGTTTTCATCCAAATGGGTCCGAAATGTGTTATAAATAAAAACCTGACTTGGGTATGATTTCAAGACATGCTGCAAGGCGTTTCCGGTCATCTCAAGGTCACGACCTTACACCAACTGTTTCATAATGAAACTAATACCTGATAGCTGATAGTCTGACAGTCAGACATCCGATGACAGCATCATGATGGTGCCATATTTGAATTTTTAAGTGCCCTAACACTTTGCCTCAATCTGCTATTTACAAATCCAACACTGCCATATTTGAATTTTTAAGTGCCCTAACACTTTGCCTCAATCTGCTATTTACAAATCCAACACTGCCATATTTGAATTTTTAAGTGCCCTAACACTTTGCCTCAATCTGCTATTTACAAATCCAACACTGACGCGTAAGAACTAGTCTAAACTGTTTCTTGAGAAAACTTTGTCTTCTTTATTTTGTGATAGTTTTGATCAATTATATTTTTGAGAGTTTTTTTTGTAATTTATATAATTTAACCGAGTTTGGTACATAATGTTAGGAAATGATTTTTAATTCTGTTGATGGAGGGGATATTAGTGATATCATCTTGTGAAGGAGGCTAAATAACAACGTAATGTTTAGTTCATCTAGTAGTAATCATGTCTATAATGTGTCAAAAATTAAATTATTACCAACCAGAATAGTTGTAAGTCCTATTAAATTAGGTACTAATGATCTTTTAAGCTTTCTAAAGACCTTTGTAGCAGCAATAGGTAAAAATATGACACCCTTAAAGAACACTGGGATGTGAAATTATTTGCAGCAATAAATTAAACTGGCTTTATCTGTAGCATTAAAAAAAAAAATTGTAAATTTTTTTTTTCTTTGTAAGGATGATACATGTAGTTATTTTACTGTTTTGATAAATTCTAAAACATGAGGATTGTCTAATATTTGAGGGCGATCTTTAGATTTTGACAAATGTGACAGTTATTGATGACAAGTACTTAACAATATTTTTTCTTTATATGAAGAGTAATGTGGTATATGCTGTCAGATTTTCAGATATAAATTTACCTAAGAACAAGTAAATAAATTGAATGCAATTTGTTGTATATTAGTAACATGTGGTAACATTGAATTATTTACAGCAAGGGTAGTATTTTTTTTTTTTTTTTTTTTTCCTGAAGGGGGTGGATTTAATGCAGTAAAACTCACGAACGCAATCTCAACAGGTTTTCATTTTCAAAGTGACTTAATTTTTCTATCCTGACTGACTAGTTTGAATGCGGCAATAGCCATTGTGTGAGCCTGTGTAGTTTAATGGATTCTTTAGATAGGGTTCCAAAAGTGTTTAGCTAATAAGACTGGTCTACACAGTTGTTAGGTGCAAACTGTATACAAAGAAAATATATTAATATGTACAAAGTTAAGTTTATGTAGTAAAAGTTCTTCAGCTCTTCCTAAAATTGTAATTTAAAAAAAAAACTAATAAAATTTAAAATGAATTGTAAATGTTTTGAGAGAAAAATTAAGCTTGCAAAATTTATAGTGAAACCTACTTTTACAAATGTTAAAATAATGACAATGTTACAAACTGAAGTTCATTTTCATATTGAAGTTTTTATCTGCATGTTTCATTGAACTCCAGCATGAAATAACTTGTGTCCGCAGGTTTTGTTGGCATCCCTGGCACGGGGTTCATCGTACCGCAACAACTGGGATGTTGCTGCAGCCAGTGTTCCACAAGCATCGACCAGCAAGTTGATACAGCCACTGATCCATTTGTTAATTTATTGTAATTGGATTTTTTTTTATGTCAATACTAATTTAAAATTGCTTCCATAGTGGGAGGTAATTCAAAACAAGGACGATAGTAGTCGAGTGAAGCAGCCACACATCTATCATCACCATCCAAAATTTAATTGAAATTTGAAACTTGTTATGCTATGATCTTATAACTATATACAGGGGTTATTAAATTATGGATGGGGATGAGAAATGTAACAGCAACACTCAACAATAATAATGTAACCCACTATGTCACAAAAAAAATTGTTGGTACAACAGTAAAATATACTGATTCAATAAAAATAAAAGTGTAATTGAACAGGAAACAAATTTCCTTTTATTATTAACCCAATAAAATAAATATTTTCGTTATTAAACTGCAGATAAAAAATTTTACAGTTGGACTTAGGGCAATAATTTAGGGTGGTTTTATGGCATTTTTTGCCCATTTTAGCCAAATAGCTTCATAATTATAATAAATATTACCATATTAAAATAATATATATATTGTTGTTCATCAATATTAAGTTCAAATTCTTTAATATAACAAATAACTATGCATAAAGTTTTTTTTCTTAAGATTTAATGTACAGAAAATTAATTCAATAGAGATATATAGTAAATAATTATATGATATATGATAAACATGAAAAATTAAGATTAATTATTGTTTATGCAACAATCGAGATACTAAGTAAACGTGCGTTTCTGTTAAAACATGTTTAAAGACAAACGTATAAAATAATCCATGTATTTTGTTACTTATGAGTCCTTTATTATAAATTTGAACAAGTTTAACATAGTCTTTTTACAAATCAATTGTAAACATCTGCTGATTTTTTGCAAACATCCATTTATTTTAACTGAAATATTTTTCAAGTACAGTCAAAAATACAAATAACATATTAAACATGGTACATAGCTGAAAGAGAAAAACAAAGTTGAATTGGCTTAGCAAGTTATTTGAATGTATTGCAATATGCAGATATGTAAGTTGCAAAACTAATTTTTTTTTTCACCATCATGTATCAGTCATTGTACACAATAATCCTCTCCATTTACAAATCACACGGAATATTGAATTATTTTGTTGAAATTAAATTGTCTTTTTCTTTTTGCTACTTTATAAGATACAGAAGTCAGTATTTTATGAATTTACATCTATTTTTACAAATTTCATCCAAAAAAATTAGCTTATAATGGTTACCTTTTTTTAAAAAAAAACTAATTTTGAAATGGGCAAAAATAAAAGTGTGTACATTAGTAGGGAGAATGCACACCACACCCTTATTACTCAATAGTATGGTTTTTGAAAACTGATATATATGTGTAAAACCGTATGTCACTTTAGCTGAAAAATATCACCATTTCACTTGGTAATAAAGTAAAATAAAAAATTAATGTTTACTGCAAAGGATACTTGAGCATTAAGAGAGGTAACAATTAATACCTAGTTAGTTGAGCAACCACACAAGAGCCTAACATGTTTCAAAAATCAAATTTACACTTGACAGTAGAACCTCTTTAAAACAAAACGGGAGACAATTTTGTTTTTGCTATAAAATAAAATTTAAAGTATAGGGGGAAGGGGGGGGGGGGGAAGAATGTAGTTATTTTAGTGTGACCTACAACTGTAGTACTGAATGATTATGTTAGTACATTTATGAAATAAAAGAATTTAACAAAGTATTTTATATTAGAGATATGAAACTCAACTGCCTTTGAATTTTCATTCAGCACTTAACTTGCTGTTAAAAGAATTTTCTTAAAGAAACAGGTTAAACAAACAACCTTGTATTTTTCTTGTACATCTTGCCATTATCAGCAATCTTTAGTATTTGGTGCATAGTTTTGCAGTGTTTTTTTTTTTCCTTCTATAAAATTGTGAGTACTTCCTGTATTTTTCATTAATGATTTGATCAGACATTTGTTTAATCATTAACATAATAAAATAAATTTTGGCTGTTTTAAAAAAATAGAATTTGAATTGTTATTTCTGTCTTTTGAAAAGGAGTTAACATCTGAAAGTGAACAAAAAAATGTAGAGATAAAATTGCCTTGTGTTATAAGCAAACAGTTTGTTTTAAAGAGATTTACAGTATTTAATTACAGAAATATAATCACCCTTCACAAAAAAAAAACATGCTGAATGCTACGGTTTCACTAAGAAACCTGATGTATATTGTATACTGATGTGTATTGGCACACATTTAAGCTCAATGGTAGACATTACCTATGGTCACAGCACCCTTAAGTTTGTGTCAATAACACTGAGGTATCAGTATGGTCTAAGTAAAAACAGTTGACAGTCGCAGCAGCGGGATGGAAGACATCTCTTCTCGCTGAGGAGCTGGGCGCTGGCAGAATCGCGACGAATCGGTCTCTGCAGGAAGGCCATGTCTCTGGAACCAATAAGCACACAATTGCACAAGCATGATGATAAACATCCTTTAAAGTGTCTGAAGTCAGCGCCTCCACTTGCCCCACACGCTGTCAACAAGTTTCACTTCGAAAACATTAAAAAAAAATGCAAACTGGTGAGGACTACCAATGTTCACTAAGTGTGTTCCTTAATGCCATTTCAATACTTTCCAACAAGTTCTATCCATTAACACTTAACAATATTTCCTATTACACTCAAATGTAGCCAAGGCCAAGTAAAGGCAAAATTAAAATAAATGCATAGGTTTCCCATACATTAGTACAACTTTATCCATTCCTACCCAGACTTTTCATAACCATGGTATTGCAGGGCCGATACTTGTCGAAACCACTCGAAAACCAAACTGAAACAAAAGATATGGCAGAACATAATGGAGCTGAAATTGTGCTATGACGACTGCTCATAGTAGCAATATACTTAATCTTTGCAAAACCTGAATTGGATTTAGAACTGGAACATTGCAAACCATTGCTATTCCACCCATGGAGATAGAAGTCCCAAGGAGTGGGTGTCTCGTTCCAAAGTTTAAGTCATTCTTGCAACTGGTTAGGAAAACAAACCATAGCTGTAAAAACGCTAATACTCAATTTCATTTAATAGCTTCTAAGCATCATAAAAATTCCATAATGAAGCGAGTTTTGTTTAATAAAGATGTTAACCCATCAGCAAGAGAACTGCATTTAACTCCATTATAACCAAAATGTTTAGCCATGCAAGTGCAAAAGTGTGAATTCAATCAACATGGCAGAGATAGCACTCTCGCTCCACGACTTATCTCCATGATTCCAACTGATTAGCTCAAACATAAAAATTCACTTAAAAAAAATCAAACAAGTCAACACGCTAGGCACTTGGGCATTCTTTGTATCCATGAATTTTACGTGAATAAGGTTTCATTGACTTAAGTAGCACCTACCAGCAAGAAGCATTTTCATACTGGGCAAAGAAGGAAAAAAGGTGCAGGTATAACAAAGCCCTTGATTACTTACATGCGATGTCCGCTTACAACAGTCGTGGTTCCCGACAAGTCTGCAGCAGTCCCTCTTGGAAGCAGAAGGTGTTAACTGCCGTGTACTCTCACATCATTGGGTAGCTCTTTCCTCTTTCTCAAATCTTCAGTAGATCAAACTAAATCCAAAAAGGTCTTAACACTGAGAATAGAATAACAGGTATCTGGTAGGAGGGTTATGCTACATGGAGAAAAATTGTGAGCGATTCTTTCAATACTTGACAGTAATGTGTAAACATGTAACCTCCTTAACAAGCAAATTCATGCGTTCACATGTTGTAAATTCACATTATCCAAAACTTGACACAAAATTTAATCTAGAATTCTTTAAAATAAGCAGAGCGTGATAACTATATGTAAGGTATTCATTTTATAAATCTATAATACTCTTGACAGGACTAGCCACACAACGCGAGTACGTATTGAATGCATCACATGTATATACATCAACGCTGAGCTTGTGATATTTCCTCCTAGACTTGAATTACCATCACCTGCGTTTTTGAGGTTATACTTTTAAGCACGTTGAGGGTGAACTTTTAGTATGCACGAGAAGTGCATGAAATAAGCACATATTACACAACTGAATTTAGACAGGTTAAAATTCCAACATGCATGCAGAAACTTCTATAGCCTTGAGCCACAATCATCGCTATGGCATACCGGCATGTGACAACTTGGACCTGCTAATATTAACTATTGCGAATATTGGGGAATGCACTAACCGTATTGGTGTGCCAAAGAAAACTTTATGGAAATGAAACTATCCTGAAATAAATTTTGTAAACTTGAATAGTCATAAGATATAATTACAACTTTAACAACCCCTAATTCTGTAGGAACAATTGTGGCATCAAAGATGTATAACATTTTGTGGGTTCTCTAAATAACTACAAATGTGGTGCCATCTTTTTAAGTATTTTTCAAACTTAAAGTTGCAGTCCAAGAGATACATTAAAAATTAAAACAAAATTAACCCAAAACATTTTAACACACATACACATATTTGCTTTTGCTTAAACGACATAAATCAGTCTGTAAATACTTTCTACAAACCTCATCGAGTTGATTTAAACATTTAAGTTTTAACATAATTTAATCATGAAAATTTTTTTTTAACTTGGAATTAAATTCACTCGTCCACAATTTTTTTCTTCTTCAAAATTCCAGAGACTTTCAAAGATGGCAGCACCGTGTTTACACCAATCCGTTCCAATCAAGAAATTACTTCTATGGTGTATGCCAAGAGTTAAGATGTATACACTCAAAAAAAAATTTCCAGGTTAAATTTTTTAATAAGAGTTTTAAATTAATTAAAATAAATGTGCTATTATAGAGCTTTTATTGAAAACAGTAATATGATTATGTACACAGCTACATAATGCAATGTACTGCACAGAAAACAACTCTTACAGGTATTGTACACCCTTGTTATTCCCCATCCTATACAAGGAACATTTTCTGTTGTGCACTTGATATCTGCACAGTACATTCATCAAATATAAAACACTGTCTACAAAACTTATGCAACTCTGTTACATGTCTAATCTCTATCTATAACATAAAGTTACAGTCAGAAGAAAAAAAATTGTCTCCGACTGTATAAACAAAAGTTTTGGAAATATCTGACTTCACTCCAAAAAAAAAAGTTTTTTTTTATATCATTCTTATATCAAACCATCGGACTGCCATAAACCGTTAGCTTAACACACAATATACAGTTCGCAAACTTATTTTGTTTAAGACTACCTTCAATTGTGTCAAGTTTTAAAAAAAATCGTAACATAAAGACAATAAAAGCAAGTACATAACATTCAAACAAAAACCACGAAGAATAGTTCTCTGAAGTAATGGAAGCAATAAGGATAAGTACACAACTGTGCAAAACTGGTATATTAATTTACAGGTATAAGTATACACATTTAAAACACTTTACACATTTTATACATAGTTCACAGCTTCATCAAGTGTCAAGAGTTTGGTCCGTGAGCGAAGTCGCCAAAACGAACTAATCAAGATCAGAGAGCAACATAACTCTAGAATAAACCGTCCAAAAACACAAGCTTGTGAACTATAATTTTTTTTTTTGCTTAAATGCTTTTAAAAATGATTCCTTTAGCAAAAACTACGATAAAATGATTTACACGTGAAAAAGAAGAAAATAACCAGACAGTCTCAGCTTCCAAAATAATATTCCTCAAAGATGATCATAAAATGGTTTGGATGCCAACACAATTGAATCAAGTGTAACAGCTGATTAGAGAAACGTTTACTCACAAAAATGGTTGGAAACTCGCATCGTAACAGTGAATTACACAGCGCATTGCATTGTAACGTCCTGAAAGGAAGTACGGGAGCAGCAGCTGCACATTTAAAAACACTGCGGTATATTTGATATGCATAAGGATTGTTCTCGTGTCTCGCACACTCGTTCAAGACTCCACGCAGGATTACCTTCTGTCCTCTCCTCACTGTACAGCTACCAAACACAACCTACAGTTACATATTTACAAAATCATGCTTGTTCCATCGAACATAACAAGCACATAATCTGTCCACCGTGAAGGGCTTTAAGTGGGTCATCTTATTTGCAGGCCTCTAAACAAAAACAAAACTTTTCAAGTAATAAACTCATTGTTTAGAGGTCCTGAAATAATGGAATTTTTTTTTTTTAAATTGTTATTTTCCACATAATTCAAATTAAAACTATACATTCTGTATTTTAAAAATTTTTTTTTTTTTAGAATTTAAGAAACTATTTTCACAAGAGCTCTGTACTCTTTTTATTATTCAGTACACCAAAATTGATTGTATAATATTTAATTTTTTAATAAATCAAAACCAGGAAGACTATGTCAGACCATACAGACAAATAACTGCTTTGATAGACCTCTATAAAATTATGTATTAAGAAATAATTTAGGTTACACATTTACTTAACAATCTACTGCCTGAAGTACACAATAAATGAATTGTTGGCCATAAATATATCCCATCGTTTGTGTAAAGTTTCGAATGGCATATGGTTTTTTCAGTAATACTATTATGTACTAGTAGTTATCACCAACAATAAAATCCCACAGGAAAATGTTTTAAAATAGGACAAGTACAAGAAATAAAACTCCTGGACACACACTCTGGTATTACAAAATCTACATTCAAATATCTACAAAATCTATACAGAATTTTGCAGCAGATTGAAATTTCAAGTAAACACACTTCATAAAAGACAATATTTTCCTTTCACGCAAGTTGCTCAACAACAACCAGTTGCTCTAGCAGTCATTATAACAAATATACAGCATTCAAACACATGTACAAATATGAGGTATTTGCTGCTTAATTTATAGTCCTTTACAGGAGAGGAAAACCTTGTGAAATCTGGCAAAACTTATTTTTTACCCCGAATATCTCAATTCAAACATGAAATCACAATAAAAATGTAATAATTATACACCACATACTAATTTGAATTTTTTTTTTTCCAAACTCAAGCAAGTTTTTTTAAGAAGTACGCTAAATACCTCATCTTACATAAATGATATACTACATATTTGTACAATTCACAGTTAATGCCCTACAAGAATATCAAATGGATTTTTTTCTTTTCATGCAGGCTCCTGTAGTTGCCCAGCGTGACAAAGGCAGTGCTTTTTCGGAAAAGCAGACCACGAAGATCTACCACCAATGGGCAGAGCCACTGCGTTCTGTAATCGTTGAGTTTCATTTGTTTCGACTTCTTGTTCGTCTTGAGGTTCTCGCAAGTTTTTTTTTGTTTTGTTCAGTGTGTTGACTGCACGAATGCACACCTTCCTGCCCGCGTTGTCTTCAGTTTCCCCACTCGGCCCGTACACTTTCCCCACATCTCGACACTTCCGGCCACCCCCCCCTCCCCCCGCGCAACGCCACTGCTCTTTCAGTGCTTTCCTGGCAATGCTTACGGTCAGCTAGTCACCAAAAATATAACCGCGAGGGGAGGAAAACCTCCGAGAAAATTATCCTGCAAAGGTTGTGGTGGCCGTACGCAGAACTGTACAAGATGTGACAAATAAAAAAAAAAATAAAAAAATATATTTTTTTTTGACATCATGAGGAAATATTACACTGTCATTCTTCTTGATAAACATATTTACAATTAACAAATTTACAATTTACAATTTACAAGGAATACATTCATAGCTGCACACAAAATTACAAAGAAGTTGTTTTTAGCATTAGCACTGTAAGAATAACAGCACAAAAGCTTGAAATAATATATCCTCGTGATATCATTTAAACCTAATAATAATAATAATAATAATAATAATAATAATAATAATAATAATAATAATAATAATAATAATAATAAAGACAAGGAACTCATGGTGGCCTTAAGTATGTTCTGTGCTAGTAAAGCAAAGTGTTCACAAGGTTATGATGAACAGCAAGCAACGTTAGCCCATCGAGTTACCCCATGTTAAATAAATAGAGGTGGAGGTAAAGCAGGAAATAGTAATTTTTTTTGTATAGCTTCGTTAATCACTTTGCTTTAAACAGCAGCTGGGGGAAAAAAAAATTATTTTCACCTGCATCTACAGACACAAACTTTACACACACATCACACCCCATCACCAAAATAACCCTAGGAAAATGCGTAATACAAGTGCCAAATATTGATGTCGAAAACATTAAAAAAAAAACCACTTAATTGGCCATGTAAATAAACATGAATAGTTTTTTTTTCCAAGAGCAGCACACAAATTAAGTTCTTTTCTAAACTTATCCGATGTAGTTAGCAGGAAAACACGCCATCTAGCCACACGATCCGCCACTAACACCCCCGCCCCCAATCCCGTCCGCACAATTGCCCCGGAGGCCAGCGAGAGCAAACAACAGGTAATTTGCCAGAACGTACTGTTGCACGCTTTAGGATTACCCTGAATTGAAAACTTACAATTGAGAATTTTGAAAAGTTTAACTAAAAAAAATTCATCTGACACAAATTTCAAATGTATCACGAAGATGATAGAAACATGCTATACAATTCATCTAGTTCTCGTCCCAAAAGGGTACAAAACCGTAATTGACAGCTATTCATGGAAATAAACTACATAGAATTTTTATTATTTCACGAAACATTAAGTAGATTAAGTCCACAAGTTTAACAGTATTCCATGAAAATATGAAATAATGAACTGACAGTTAACATACTAGTTATTGTAGCCACCACTCATAATTTTGACAATTTTGTTTGCTTAACTTTTTTTTTTTTTTTAATAAGGATCAGAACCACAACTATATTTGCACAGATTTATTTTTATATATTAATAACCAATAACTTTGATTATAAAAGTGTAATACCAAACCTCCATATCCTATGCCTTTGATGGTCTGGGTTTGTTAGTACATAGTTGCAAATTAAAGAACATTGCATTAAAGAACAGGGCTTGACAAATGATAAACGTGGTGTTCCATGTGAACTATACATTACCAACCACAAACTGGTCAGCTAGGTTCAGAAACACCACTGTCCACAATATTAAACTTTAGTTTTTCACGACCGTATCTATTTAGTGTAGAAATAACGTATATAATGTTGCATGAATAATTACTCATTTTCTCTGCACAATACTGAGATTCTTTTAACTTTTCCTCCTACTCTATATGTATTCAAAAATATTAAGAAATTACATATAAAAAAGTTAACATAAATTTTATTTAAGTGAAAAAAAAAATAAATAAATGTGGTGTGCTGCTCCTACACACAAGTATAAGTTTGGGCGAGAAATTAAATGAACTGTCAATGGTGAGTTGAAAACGTAAAAATTAAAATTTTTTTATAATTTATTTGTGTTTCCTTACACTTTTCTGTGATTACACACCCGAAAATCTCGCGGCTCCAAAACCAACAGCATAATGCACGCAGACTCCACAACAGCAAACTGTTTATTTACTACTCACTTTACCTGGTTTATTATTAATTCAAGGTTCTTACAAGGGTATGACAAAATGAACTTTGCCTTTCTAGGGTCGGCATTCGTGCCGGAGTGCTGGATTCGAACCAGCGACCCACGCCACACGAGAGAGGCGCGTTAGCCCGGCCACCGAGAACACCAACACATTTATTATAACTTTCCAGGAAGATTCTCATACCTGATACATGTGCTACTTTTTTAGTCTGTGAGCTGCACACACATGCTACATGTCAGATATTTTCCTTTATCTTAAAAATTATGTGCTTCGTATGCATACGATTGCAGACTATTCCTGATATATATTTTGTAATGAATGACCGAGAATAATAAATTTCAGGCATTCCAACTACCCGGGAGTAAAAATAATAATTAAAAAAGTGAATTAAGAGTGTTTCAGGCCCACGGATTAAAGTATAGTTTTCCATTCTCAAAAGTGTTCTGAAATGAATGACCGAGAATAATAAATTTCAGGCATTCCAACTACCCGGGAGTAAAAATAATAATTAAAAAAGTGAATTAAGAGTGTTTCAGGCCCAGTTATTAAAGTGTAGTTTTCCAGTCTCAGAAGTGTTCTGCAATGCGCGGGAACGGAGCGAGAGCGGACGGGACCGGGCCAGCGGGGCGTCGCGGATCAGGCTCACAGCACAACGTCGGGCAGGGGGGGCAGACACTAGGCCCGCGAGTCGCTGTCGTGCACGATCTTCCTCTCCTTGTAGTAGATCTCCTCCGACTCCTTGTCGCACAGCAGGAGCACCACCCCGCCGAACAGGAAGATGGCCGCGCCCCAGCCCACGCCGTAGGCCCAGCCAAACTCCCACACCGTGCGGTTGCCTGCCCGACACACACGTCACACGTCCGGAGCCCACAATCCAGCAACATCCATGTTGTAAACCTTATCACTAGGGACACCTGTATTTCGCGAATACATTTAGTGTCAAGGTATTTCACAAAATACTGTAGCTTTTCTCCTGTGGTTATTGGCCGAGGTCGGTGAGAGGTGTCATCCCGCTCTTGACGGGGCCAATGAGAATGCGGTCACCGTACTGATGCACCCTCACAATTTGCCATGACTTAGGAAAAGCTACAGTGTTTTGTGAAATACCTTGACATGAAATGAAATCGCGAAAGAACAATGAGCTTTGCCTTTGTAGGGTCGGCGTTCGTGCCGGAGTGCTGGATTTGAACCAGCGACCCACGCCACACGAGCGCGATGCTTTAGCCCGGCAACCGAGGACCCAACCAGGAAGATTCTCATACCCGATACACGAGCTCCTTTTTAGTCGTATGAGCCGCACACCACCAAAAATTTGTTTACATCAAACAGCAGTTTCTGAAAAATTAGACAAATAATTATGAAGTGAAAGTTTGGTTAAGTCAACTACAGTAATTATATCAAAAATTTTTGTTAAAATATTCAAACTATGAAATAAAAATTAAGTGTTTTTCGTTATGAAGCGAACCGAACTTAAACCTAACCAACCAACCTTTCATTTCAGTTCCCATTTGCCTTATTTTCCACAACCTGCTACTCTACATATTGATCCGGAACATTTTCTGATAACTGAAAAATCATGTGAAATCCAATGCAATCAATTTCACGGAAAAAGTTATTTTTTTTTTTAAATGTTGTATTTCCAAATTAGAGATTAAATACGCTCATATTTACATACTTAAAATCTAGTTATTATTTAGTTTTTGTTGTTAATGGTAGCCAGTTAAATTTTATTTTAATACAACAATATTATGAAATTAATTTCTGCTAATTTCATCTGGAATCATAAACCATTATTTACATTTTTTTTTTGAGTTGCAACATCTGTTCTATCATAGTTACATACAGCAAGCAAGATGTGTAACAAACAAATTTTTGTTATTTAGAAATGTTAGTATTTGAGATCAAATATGAATAATTTGCATTTGAAAATTCAATTTATTCGCACAGGGCTAAATAACACCCCTACATGTACCCCTGGTCTATATCAGCAAGGGTGACAGCCACTTATGAATGTACTACAAAACAAATACCACTTCAAAATATTTTTTTCTGCTAACCACCTTTTATAAAACTAATGGGCTTAAATTATCTTAAAAAAAAATATATTCTTAAAAATTATAAGTAACATATAAAAGAGAGAGAATGAAAAGCTTTATGATACAACTTGAACTGCAATCACATTAATTCAAAACTACTGTGCGTTAAAGTTGCCTGGACTCTACCTTCATTCAACTCCGCAGCGAAGCACACGGGGTAGATCACCAAGGCTATCAGAATGGATACCACTGGAAATGAAGAAGAGACAATAAATTTGATAATGCAATGCAAACAAATGTTATCACTACATGCAAACAATAATACTCCTGAGTCTCTGTTTTAGACACTTCGCGCAACGTGAAAATGTTTTTGTTAGACCGTCTACAACAACTAATTCCCAGAAGGCTATCGATGGATGCGTTTCGCCTGACGGATGTCCATGTTGTTTCACAACACATAATATCCAACGGATGTCAAAATGTTGCAACAATTTTTGTGTAACATCAGAATGATGGAAATTTAATTTGCAAATAAACATATTACCAATTATCAACATTGAGAATATCTGAATCCATACCATAAGCAGAAATATTGTTAGTCTTGATTAACTACCTCACTGTATAACAGTTTGTAACTATGAAGAATGTTTAGTTTCAAATAATTAACAGCACTTATAAAATTTTAAACACTAACACTGTTTGAAATGCTTATAGTACAATTTTTTTTTTATCACATTACAATTTTGACAAGCCTGCAAATTTTTCCTTCACATGTGGGCAGGACACAGCAAGCTCAAAAACACAAACTACGGAAGAATAATTAAAAGTCTCTCTCTTACACATTTTTACAAAATATTTTGATATGAAACACATGAAAATATTAATGGGATTAATACTCTTCCATATAGTGTATTATTATTTTTCTAACATGTACCTACCGTCTTCAAACATGTAAATAAATAAAAAAAGTCTCCTCAAAAGAACCAGTAATAATATTTGTTACCAACAGAAAAGCCACTTTAGTACAATTCATCAATAAGTATTTGCTCAATCCACTTGGTATTTTTTTCTAATAATTTGTATGACATAAGTCGCTTAATATTTGTAATATTTGGATAAAATTTCTAGTACCATGTGCACTATGTCAAAATGAGGGCATTAATGAAACTAATTGGTCAAAGATCATGCAACACAATGCTTCATACAATTGCAAAACCAGCTTTGTTGCACAGGTAACATACGTACTCTAAACCAATATTCAGGATGTGTTCCAATTGGCACATTAACTGGATTTTGTCAACAACACGACATATTTATTGCTAATATCATAAACTTCTATTTTTACATATAATAAAACTGAAACAGAGTTGCATCTATATGTGCTATATATTTTTCGAAATAGTGGTAGATCTGCTAAAAGTTAAAAAGTTTTCTATGTGTCTCAATTTGTTAAAGCATTGTGAAATAATTAGCCAATGGATATTTGTTAAAGATTAGCACGATATAATACTTTGTTCCAAATCAACATTTAGAACACTTTTTAACATCGTTAAGTTGCATTGTCTGTCCCAGCCTTTGTAGCATCACAAAGTCTGTCAGAGTGAGGAAAGCTGAGAGAGCTGGTATATTTATAATATTAGTTTAATTTGCTTAAATTTCAAATTTATGAAATTTTTTTAATTTAACAATTGCACTTTTACCAGTGTTGGCCGAGTTAGTACGAAATGAAGCCCGAGAATGTTTACGATCGACTTGGGAGAATAACGTCGCGCCTCTGCTTCAGTAAGAGACACGGAGGCAACTCACGCGACAGCACCATCACGTAGACGGCTATCTTGTAGTACTTGTACTTCTTCATGTGGTCCTTGCTGCGCAGCCCCAGGCCCGTGAGCAGGGTCGCCACCACGTCTGTGACCAGCGTCATGATGCACAGCGCGGCCGCCGCACGGATGTAGGCTGCGACAACCACCACACTGCACTAGCGCACAGCACGGCACAGCTTCTGTCCCAAGGGACGGGTCGGGGAGAGAGTTTGCCCGATGGCCCATGAACTTTTTGTAGACTATAAAAAGTGTGAATTAAAGGGCAAAAAGAAAAAAAATATTATTCTATACCTACCCTGCCAATATTTTTATTTTACTCATAATCTCAGAATAATGATGTTTGCAATGGACATCTTTATCACTCAAGTTTCTAGTGTGTTTGCATGGCATGAAAAAAAACTAATTTTGCCTCGTTATGTTTATAGCTTCTTTTTTTGGGGGTGGGGGAGGGGTAGGTGGGGAGGCAGCTAATCACAATTACTGTCCCAGGCCAGAAAGAGCCTACATCCTTCCCTGGCTGTAGTGGCTGGGGAAAGTACAAAGGGTGTAAATACTTAACATCTGAACACAGATAAATTATTTTTGCTGAATTTTGAAACAATAACTGTACTACTTATATAAGATGTCTTTTTTTTTGTGAAAAAGGGCAAATTTAAGCTCAAAAATATTGTTATGGTTTATTTTAAAATTATAAAATTATTCTGAATGTGTAACATCATAGTTTACTGGTTTATTTTACCTGAATTTGTTACCATGTCATTTTTCCTTACATCTTATACAGGGTGTCCAGCAAACCAGGATAGAAAAATTCCCTGACTTTTCCAGGTTTTCCAGACAAAAATGAAAATTTTTCCAGAAAAATTCAGATTTTCAGATTAATATCTTTCAGAGATTTCTTAAATGAAAGTAACAAATCATTTTCAGTTATGTGACCCAGAAATGCAGAGTTGTAATATTGTGTAGCAATAGCTTCCTTTTCCTTGTCCCAGAATCTGATGTAAATATCCATTTGTTGCATTTGAGCAACTTTGTTTAAACTTTCATCAAAAGCAACATTTAATATGATGACAGTCAACAACATTATTTAACATTTCCTTTTGAAAGTAAGGAGCAAGGACTGACACAATTGTGTATGCTAATTTGGTTTTCTGTAAATGCATTCCTGCAGCTATTTCACTATCTGGAAACATTATTTTGAATAAAGATACACTATTGGCAGCAGACCTAAGAGAAAAATGCTGCATAATGGCATTCAAACACCACAAAATTTTTGATTTTGTAACACTGTCTTTCCTGAAATATTTTTCAACACCTCGAGAACTCACAGACTGGGATCTGCTAGGCAAATCACTATTGTGGGCTTTGAGATGATTTGACGTTACCTGACGAATGAAATTGTTCATTAGAGGCTTGACCATCGAATTTGCTTGTGGTAACTTTAGACACAGCAGTAACCAATTTAAAAAAAATACCAACTGACTAGGAAGAATTCACTGCATTATTTGCACGTTGGTGTTTTTTTTTGGCCTTTCATGTGGCTTGAAAGAGCTTGTTTGCCCATATTACTGAGGAAAACGACAGTCTTGCATAATTTACAAAAAAAATTAAATTTATCGCCCGGCACTTCCGCGCACCAACTAAATGCTGGGTCAAGTAACTATGTAGGATTGAACGATGTTTGAATTTAGACATTATTCACAGAAATTGTAGAGGCCTAGTCACAGCTCCAGTAAAATCTAGCAGAAAGACCGTGAAAGATTCGCAATAAACAAAGCGTAAGTTTGTATGCACATCGCTACAGTGTAAAGAAATATGCTACATTTTATAACTTCCTAAGATCACAGCACTAAAATTCATAAGTATTTTGGCTATGATTAGAGTACAAAAATTTCCAAAATAATATTTGTATCTTTCAAAGAAAATTATGTTTGGCAATCTGAGAGAACTGACGAAACGTGTAATCAAACGGAGGAAACTGCAGTAATGGCGCCAGTGGTCGGTTCAGCCAGCTTCGGTAACCTTCGGGTACACTCGACAACCGCCAAAAGTATGGTATGTTGTAACCCAAAATATAGTACTGTAGCAATATATTAGGCATACTAACTATGAACAGTAGCTAACAAGTTTACAAACTATGGTATTATCTGTCCCCTTCCTAACGTTGGGTGCGGTATTATCATCAAAATACGGTATGCATGTCATACATACGGTAGGTATTTAAATTTATAGACTTCATGAAAGCAGTACGCTTGTATGTCGCAAGTCCAGATACGTAAAGGAAAACATTAGTTTAAATATGATTTGATTTGTCAAATAGTAAAACTAAAGAGTGTATTCTGTAAAACTTTGAGAAAAACCTTCATGATAAGCGAGTGGTTAGTGGTTTTGGTCATTTCCAGAACTTTCACAATTTTTCCTGAATTTTCCCTGACTTTTCCCTGACCACCAAAATTCCCTGACTTTTTCAGGTTTCCCAGGTTTCCCAGGTCGCTGGACACCCTGTTATAACATCAATCACGTTTAACAAGTCAAAACGTGCAATCATAAGAGCAGATGCTGGAACCCACACCTCCCCGAGCTGGCTCCAGCCACTACAGTACTAGCTACGTAACAAGAGCACAGTGTTTCTGTGTTTCCAGTCTGCTTGCCGAAAGAAAAAAATATAACTATAGTAAAAAGGTTTTAAAATATGCTGCCAATAAATATTGAAACTACTACTTAAAAAAAAAAAAAAAAAAAAAATACATTCAAACAGTCAAGCCGAAATTGCTAACATTAATATCTGCCTGTTTTGTTTTTTTAAATAGCAGAAGACACGTAGAATACATCTAGCTAACAACCAAAAACCAACAGTAGTTTTCAGTGCATCTTTAGTAAATATCTGAGAGTTGGCACAACACAAAGACTGGACATGTGGGGTGCCGAGGGACAAGGAGAGGAGATGAGAGAAGAGACGACACGGTAAGAGAAGAGAAGACACGGTAAGAGAAGAGAAGGCAAGAGAAGAGACGGTAAGACAAGAGAAGAGAAGGTAAGAAGAGAAGAGAAGGCAAGGGAAGAGAAGAGAAGGTAAGGTAAGAAGAGAAGGTAAGAGAAGGTAAGAGAAGAAGAGAAGGTAAGAGAAGGTAAGAGAAGGCAAGGTAAGAAGGTAAAGGTAAGGGTAAGGTAGAGCGCGCACGCACCCACGTCGCGCGCCTGGTAGCAGTCGGGGGCGGCCTGCACGTTGAAGGGCAGCGGCACAGGGGCGTCGTCGGCGATGCAGTGGATGAAGAGGCCCTGGCGCCAGCCCGTGGCCATCAGCCAGTCGGTGGAGGCGAGCGCCATGATCATCAGCACGATCACGATCAGGCCGCAGATGAAGGCTATCACCTGCACACACACCCCTCACACTCCACACTTTCACACTGGCGGCATGACTCCCTCTCCCCATCCCTCAAACATATTCACAGTTTCCTTACCGTAGTTTACCAAACTCCGTAAGTATTATTTTACTGCAGTACTGCAGGTTTTCGAACCACATATACGTACTAAACATTTCAATCAGAAAATGTAGTTCGACCCTCCCCTGATCCACATTCTGGATCCGTCCCTGTATCAGGATGCATGGGCTGTCCAGACAACCCACAGTATGTCGCAGTCGCTCCTGAAGATGGCGACTGCACGGTCGAACCGAAACTTCGGAGATGATTTCTCCAAAACCTGACGGGGCTAATCTATCACGTCACGCCAATTCATGTGTAGAAATGATATAACAATTATATATACATGTGTTATTTCCGATCATTTTTCAAAAACAAATAAATTGGTCGGAGCGAGTTACGAAATCAGGACGTGTCTCAAGAGATAACAAGCTCACGGTACGCATCTTATTATTCTGTTTTATATTTCGTCTTTACAGGTTTCCCTACACTCCGGGCTACTGCGCACAGGCTCTCCACCACAAACATGTCTCCTGCTCTTTGCGACTTCCTCGCGGTGAACAACAAGCAGAGAGCGGGACATCTCCTTCAACATGAAACGGCGAGAAACTGATTTTTTGACGTGATAAAGTCTTATAAATCGATGAACGCCGGCTGTACGCACGAAAAATTGTCATTTTCCGCCTGAGCCGAGCGTGCAAGAACATGCCAACCAAACCGTGCGAGAAAAAAATCTTCTACAACATCAAACAGGTTAAGGCGGGCTTTTTTAACTAATTGTTCGTGATTATTTTTAAACAAATTATTTAAATTAAACTTGCAAGAAACTGTAAATAATATTTGAAAATTCAAAAAGTATGCAATTTTTCATTAATGTTTTCTTATGGCGTTATCACGTAAAACTATCGTCCGTAAACCGATTTTACAGACAACGAACACCCTTTTTTTTCCTCTTACAGTATATCACAGCAGCTCCGTGAGTGAGTGACTCTTCCCTTCACGGACGGACGGACGGACAGCAGCGAGAAGAGAAGAGAAGAGAAGAATGTCTCGCCAATGATTCAATCAGAGCAGAGACTCGCCGCGGGCAAATGGCAGTCGGAGCCAGAAGTGTAAATCTCAGTGATTCACTCCGCCCGTCACGCCTGCCAGCCCTGGGGCAGAGGGGCATAAACCACCGGCTAGCTGCCCGCGTCGAGCCGTGACAGCCCCGCTGTGGAGGGGGAGAGATGGCAGTCACAATACAGCACTGGCTGGCATGCGCGTCCAGTCCCACGTGATTGGCTGGCGTCTCGTCAAGTACATCTGTGCCATCTGTGCGAACGTGTGCAGGCTTGGTTGCGATCCATCTCTACTCTGTGCTTCATACAAGTCGTCAGTCAAAACGTCATCCAACTATGAACATAAACGCCAAATATGATGTCTCGAAAGAAAGTTAAAAGTCATCGGTAGAGACCTGCAAAATTCGCGGTTTCGATGGCCTTCAGGATAGACTGCACATACCCCTGTACACTCGGGCAAATAACGCAAGTTCATTGGCTGCCGACTTGTAAGCTGGTTTGTCTGTGATTCGATCCTTCTTTGGTTGAGGGTTTATAACTGGTTGAGATTCGTCCATATGAACAGTAAGCCAATAGCAAAATTAGCCAAGAGGTATGTGTGTTTGAATTCTAGACTATCACCGAATGAATCGGCGAATTTTGCAGGTCTCTAGTCATCGGAAACAGTAACGCAATAGTATGTGTCTTCTTCGTTGACTTGTTTTGAATCAGTGTGTAGAATAGACTGAGAAACACATTGGGGCGTATCCTTTACAGGGTAGGTCGCTATCGGGAAGTACTCTACTCTCGCAAAAGGGACGTCAAAATTGACGACCTGAAATTCGCGCTCTCTTCTTGTACGAGAAAATAGTACCGAGGGTCACTTGTACACATTTAAATTTAAATAAAACAGTTAATTTAGTTTCTTAGTACAACTTGGTTTATATTTCCACTTCAATGTTACATGGGTTTTTTTACGAGTGAAAATATGTAAACTTTCGATTGACACACATTTAGTATTATTTTTTAATTCGCATAACACTTACAAAAAAAAATTATGTCAGTCGCCATTTTTTTTCCTTCAGAATTTTAAGATAGAGAAGTATCTTTACATTCCAAACGGTGCTTTTATAGCCTTTAAAATTAATATATTACGGATAGTTAAAATTCTTGTCTGTTCCTAAAACAATCTGCACCACATCCTGTAGGTATGTAAAGACACCTGCGCTTGCTACATGGAAACTATGTCGCTTCCACAGAAATTACGGAAATACTAAGAAAAAATAAGTGTAGGCCTACAGATAATCCATTGCATACTAAATAATAATGTGAACTGTAGGCATAAAAACGTCCTTAAAAATATTTTCCTTTTTACTAAATGAACACTAAAAAATTACAATATTTTTATATTCAATTTTATGTATGATATTACGAACTTACGTAAAATGCTGAGTCAATGTTATTCAGCAAATAAAAATTACTATACCGAAACTGGCGTAAACTCATTTTTTTTTAGGATTAAATATTTTCTAAAATAAACAACTATTATCTTTGGGGGAAAAAAAGTATTAAGTGTGATTGATTTTTAAGAGCTTTGTAAAGTGCAACTATGAACACCCTGGCCTGCTAGTACTGTACATATGCAGTGCAAGAGAACCAAATAAAACATAAGTTTTGTCTATCTCTACAACACAACGGCTCACTTAAGTCTTTACTTAGGAACGGTCCATAATACCCTCTAACATCTGGAAAAAGGGGGGTTGTCTGTGAAGTCGGTTTACGGACGATAATTTTACGTGATAACGTCATAAGAAAAACATTGATGAAAATTGCATACTTTTTAATTTTCAAATATTATTTACAGTTTTTTGCAAATTTCATTTCAATAATTTCGTTTAAATATAATCACGAACAATTAGTTAAAAAGCCCGCCTTAACCTTTTAGAAGATTTTCTCGCACGGTGGTTGGCAGGTTCTTGCACGCTCGGCCCAGGCGGAACGTGACAAAAAAATTTTTGTGCGTGCAGCCGGCATTCATCGATTTATTAAGACTGTTAGCACGTAAAAAATTGTTGGAAAAGTACCTACCAATCTGCAGAAAATAAATTGTGCAACGTATATGAAACTATGTTAAATGTTGGCAATGGAAAGGAGGAGCCCTACTAACCACTATTGCACGGAGCCATGCTTCGAGCTCGGCTGACAACAGCAGGGAGGGTCTCTCCCCTCAGACAGAGGGGCGGTGTCTCCGGTTAACGAGTTCTGGCGGCTTCCCCGCGCCGATAGGGGTTGGCAGGCTTCCCAATTAGCTGCCCGCGGGGGAAACTGGGGGAAACTGTCGCGAGGGAAGACAAAAAGAGATGGCTGCGCGCTCCCAGGAAGTGCAGCGTCAACTCTTCGCCAAGAGACGGTCCATTACCCCCCCTCCACCTCCTACCACTTCCCCTCCTTCCCCTTCAGCCGCGAGCCAAACAAATCAGGCCTATCACCGCGACCAGCCACCCTTGAATAGCCATCAATCTAAAAGGGCTGAAGCTAAATTATAAATTCTCACCTAAAATTAAAAAAAAAAAATCAAGAGGGGAGGATCATTTAAATAGGAACGAAATTTTATTAATAATACTGTAACCCTCAGCAATTGACCACGGTGGTCCCCCTCTTGCCTTGGTTACTTATTTAAATTAAGCTGAAATAAATGCAAGTTGTTTATACAGTATGAATGTGAAAGATTGGAAATTTTAGACACATTTTATTTTTTACAAGAATGATAAAATACAATCAACTAATGCCAAAAGTATCATGAAACAATTACTGAATTGATTAAGGTTCACACGCCTTGTAAAAAAAACTCACGCCTATATGGCCACACATGTTTCTTAAACTGACGTATCTACAAACAAGTTAACATTGAAACTCGTTGCAAGATCTCTCACGAAGTGCAACAAAAAAGAGCAACTACCAGCTTTGCATAACTGAACACAAGTTCAAGGTCAATACTAAAAAGTACGATCGCCCGTGTACATTGGGCATTAATTCGCTACGAGCCCAAACATTGCTAAATCTCACAAATTAAATTTGACATCGACTGCCTGTTGACTAAAATCAATGAGTCACATCAAATACTCTAATCACTTGTTTTACAACTTACACATTACCAGATTGCGAATGCTGAACCCAACATTACCAACATCGTGAGCTAAAGGACTAGTATACAGGCTACACTATAGTCAAGCACGCCTATACTCTACAATGAACCCCGGACCGTCACGAACAAAGCGTGGTAACATAAAACTATAAGGCTTCTGAACTATCATAAACAAGCAATTACAATCCAAACACTTAAGGATTAAGGCGAATATAGCTTGTCACTAGAGACCTGAAAAATTCGCGGGTTCGTTTCAGTGTTATGCTAAAATTCAAATAATTATACCTTTGTGCTGCTTCTGTAATTGGTTCACTGTTAATCTGGTGGACTGAGGGCCAATCAGAGACCCTCACTCATAGAAGTGTCGAATCACAGGCCATCCAGTCGAGACGACTAACAAGTCAGCAGCCAATGAACAGTTGGTATTTGCCCGAGTGTGTAGAGGATATTGGAGTCTGTCCTGGAGGTCATTGAACCCGCGAATTTTTCCGGTCTCTACTTATCACACTCAACAAGGTTACATGAGACCTATCTTGCTCTCGATCACAACGAAAATGATCAACCTCACTTTAAGCTTAGCTTCATAATTCCTGTCGCTTCAAGAGCTCGACAACGAAGAATCCCTTCAAACCAAATCTACGATATCGCTAGTACGCATGCGCGCAAGGGAAAGGAACAGACACAGGAGGGGAAGAACACAAGTCGTCCCGTGGCGGGCATTAAAAAAAACAAAAAAAACAAACAACGAAGCCTCTCCTGGCTCCTGGCTCAAAATGGCGCCTGTATACCACTACACATGCATGATCCACACGACAGTGCTGCTCCTAGCGTGCGCACAGTAAATCAGTAAACACGGAAACTGTAGTCCAGTGGCTGCGGTGACTGATGCAATCGGTAGAATAGGTCTGGTTCCTAGTCAGCCGCATTGCCCGACTGTCCATGCCCGTCCACGGCACCAATCATGGGCAGCGGCGGTGCTGTGGGACTTGCGTTCAAATAGCATTTTAAGGGCCACCCGCATAACTTCTTTAAAGCACGGGAAAAAAAAAATCTTTCATTACACATTAATCTTAAATTCTTCGCCATGTAATGTTACGGCCCCGCTCAGATATCACAGTCTCCCTGTGTAAAAAGATAAATAAAATTTATTATTATAGTCATGTGTTTGTGTTGTCCCATTTTATTGTTGAGTTATTATTGTGTTTTGTAATATTTGTTAAGTGCCCACCTGTTAAAGGCTGACTGTTGGTAGGCACTCAAATAATTATAATAAATAAATAAAAATAAAAAATCACGAGCCAAGTGAAATGGGGGCATGCCAACGGCTCGCTCTACAGTATCACTCGCGGGGTTGATAACTGCGCGCCATGGACCACCAGCCCGGCAAAGACGACTGGCCTTTGTCCGCCTGCCTTGCGCACACTGGCCTTTGTCAGTTCTCAGCCAGCCGGTGGGCGCGTGCGAACGAACAAAAAAACAATGACAAAGGCCAGGTCGGCGCCCGGTCAAAGCCCCTACGCCCGTCAGTGTTAATTAGTTCGATAAGAGCGCGTGGGAGGGGAGGTGCGGCTCCTTTGACTCGCTGTTCCACGACCCCTGGGCGAGGGGGGACTTCAAACGCCGACCAGGCAAGTAATTATGAAGCGCAGTCGCAACCCACCCCCTCCCCAACTCAACCCAACAAGGCAAACTTATGCAGGCTCGTTACAAAAACAATCTCGCCTCTTTACGGCGAGAGGTGTCGTAGTGCCGAAGTAGTAGTGGCAGAAGCCTATTCTTGCCACCAAACATGGGCCTGTGCGCAAGTGTGCATGTATGCAAGTATGCAAGCGTGCAAGTATGCAAGCGTGTAAGCGTGCAAGTATGCAAGCGTGTAAGTATGCAAGCGTGTAAGCGTGCAAGTATGCAAGCGTGCATGTATGAAAGTATGCAAGTGTGCAAGTATGTAAGCATGTAAGTAAGTATGCAAGTATGCTGCGTCGTTTCTACTTCCCCCTTACCGTCTAGTCCTCTACCGGTTTCCCCACCACGCCCCTAACTATTCCCCTCGTGCGATCGGAATTTTCGCAACGCTCGAAAAATTGTAGCCCCCCCCCCCCCCCCCCCCGAGCAAAGAAGCTTCACTTCAAAAATAATCGGCGAGAACACCAGGCAACCCTGACCGGAACCAACTCGCGAGCCCCGAGGCATGTGTGTGTCCGGGCGAGACCGGCCTATCTGCGCGGCGTGTGCGTGTGCGTGTGCGTGTGCGTGTGCGTGTGCGTGTGCGTGTGCGTGTGCGTGTGCGTGTGCGTGTGCGTGTGCGTGTGCGTGTGCGTGTGCGTGAGGCAGTGTGAACGGTCGGGGAAAAAAAGGAAGGAAGAAAGAAAGCAGCCAGAGAGAAGACTTTAAAAGCTATACGAAAGAGGCGGAAAAAGCATTCCAACATCACAAACAGCAAAAAAAAATTCAAACGCGAGCAGAGAATTTGAAATGGGGAGTTTGGATGGATGCACGCTGAACTAAAAAGTCGCAACTTATCCTCTTCCCCCCCCCCCCCCCCCCCCCCCAAATCCAGCATGTACTAAAAAAAAAAAAAAAAAAAAAAAGGAACGCTTCGCTTTGAAGAGTTTATACGTAACTCAATACACACGATAGGTCGACAAATTCTGTAGCTGGGACCGGATAGCGTCGGCAAAGAAGGAAACAAAGATGGCGGGGCAGGCTTCCCTGCGCGCGCCGCGGACCGGAAGGGCGACTGCACCGGAAGCGGGGGCGACAGGAAGTCCGGCACAGCCCTTGTGCTTGTTCGACGAAGGCGTGGGTGCCCCGCCCACCAGGGCAACACCCCGTGTGTGCGTGTGTGCACAGCTTCAGGCGAGACCGCACCATCGCAGAGCTGTTTCAGATGAACGAGTGGTGTCTGTGTATTTCGGTTCCCAGATTTACTTTTCAAAACCCGTATTTTTTTTCGAAGCGTGAAAATGGGCCAGAACGCGTTAATTTCAGAATAATTTTTCAGGCATGAAACATCCGATGGAAGAGTCTTTGGAAACATTCAGAGATCTTGCACTATCACATTTTATCTTCATTCCCCCGCCATGTGATGTTACAGTAACTCCTCAGATGCACTGGAGAGAAGACTGCGCGCCAGTCCAGAGGAGACACACAGATACACCCCTGACCAGACGGGCTCTGAGGCCACGAGATGGGGAAGCCTACGATTCACTCGTCCTTCTGGACATACCCGAATATTCACGTTGGCAAGCCTTCTTTCAACAGACGAGAGAGCCAAACCCGAAATTCCCCGAAGTTCATGCTCGCTTTTTTTTTCCCCCGTACCACAACAGGTGTATTTATTTGGGGGAAACCGTTTACATGATTTCACAGTATCTTTAATGTACCTATCCTAACCAAATCAACCGTCCACAGTGTTTTAAAGTATTTATAATGTAGCTAATCTAACCTTTTTGACCATTAGTTATCATGAGTTGTATATTTATTTACAATGAACCAAAAAAAAAAAAACGAAGATGCAGTATCGGACGTTTGGCTCTCTCGTCTGTTGAAAGAAGGCTTGCCAACGTGAGTATTCGGGTATGCCCAGAAGGACGAGTGAATCGTAGGCTTCCCCACGAGATGCATGAGGCGTGGCTGAGTGATCCACGGGGAGGGGGCATGTCTCACATCGTGCTGGCTCCGACGAACCAGCGACGACACGTCTAGTTAGATGTTCCCTGCGCCGTCTCGCCTGAGCTGTAGACGTGCTCCGGAAAACACACGTCGCTCTCAGTTTCTGCGCGGCGCTAACCAGCAAGCTTCCGCCAACTGATGCATCAGACACTTCCATTTTCCTTATAGAAAATTAAATGCTCGGATTTCGTTTTTTATGTAATCATATATATTCGTGATCATGTACTAACTATGTTAAGCTATCATTAGGTTTTAAAACGACAAAAAGTCCAAGCATCAAGAAGTTTTCGGGAAGTAGATACAATCGATAGTTAAGTGTCGAAATTGCGTCTACTCGTGTCATTTTAAGTCTGCCGACGGCTGATACGCAAACAGCTCGTGCATATTGCACTAAGCTTTCAATACTCGATAGTATGACAGCTGTTAATTTGTTTATCCCTAAAGGTAAATTGGCAACTGTGATGTATATTACAATCGTGTGAATTTTAACAGACGATTTGCGCTATCAGGCATGATTTAAAACAAAACACCACACAAATAAGAATCCAGGAAAGCAGTGATACTACAATAAAACATGCAGATCAACAAGTCAGGGGTGCGCACGGCAATCTTTGAAATTCCAATAATAAAAGACAATAATTGAGAAAGAATTAACGCATTAGGATTGCAAAAAAATATTATTGGTTATAATGAAGGTTATCGTTGATTCCTTGCTGTTGTGTCGTTAACATTGTTTTAACACTTTTGATGTAAAAGAACCTGGAATTCAAAATCGATTCCCAATTATTTCGATACTTTCGGGACTCGACATCGCCCGCTAAGGTTGAACTAACTTGCTGCATTCTGGCGAGGCGACAATGCAGGGAGAAAGGGGGGGGGGGGAGAGAGGGGGGGAGAGAGAGAGGTAGAGAGAGAGAGAGAGAGGGGGGGGAGAGAGAGAGGGGGGGGAGAGAGAGAGAGAGAGAGAGAGAGAGAGATGTCGGCGCGTGGTTGTCCAGCCAGTGTTCTTTAAATAACGATATCATTGCTTTCAAGTTACTAAAACGAAGAAATGTTGTTTCAATTTAATAATTCTGTGATTTCGCATGCGTTAACATAATTATTTGTTTAAATCCCCCCCCCCCCCCAAGCAATTGTTAGCTCGAATGGTCTAACTTCTGTGAACAGACACCCACTGATAAAATTGGTTGTCTGTAAAGTCGGTTTACAGACGATAGTTTAACGTGACGTCATAACAAAACATTGATGAAATGATTGCATAATTTTATGAATAAAATTCTCATTAATTCAAATATGTTTAATACTTTAACGAACAGATTATTTTAACTATAACTTTTATACATGTTTGCTATTTAACTTCTTCCAATCTGTGTTATTGTGTTAAGGATAGGACGATAGGAAAAAAAAGGAAACGAATGGGAGTTGTTTCAAGTTTAATGTGCCTCGAAAAAGTCAAATCGATGGTTTGTTCCAATCGAGTGGAAGAGAGGTAGATGCGGCGCAAGCGTACAATGAGCGTAACGGGACAATGAGTCATCCTTTCTCGTGCGTGCAGCCGGCGGCGTTCATCGATTTATTAGACGTTGTCACGTCAAAAAAAAAATATCAACATCTACACGTAAAAAAAAAATGTTGAATGAAAATGCACTTTTTTGTGCGCTACACAATCCTCCGTGTCATCATTAACTTAGCGGTGCAGGCGACCACTTAGTTACGAGCGCGACCCACGCCAGGGGAAATTGTTTGCGAAAAAGGAAAAACAAAGGCGCCGGTACGCAGAGATCCCGCCTGCGTTTAGCTATTCCCGGCCCATTAGTCCCGCAAGTAGAGGGGGGAGGGGCAACACCGCTAACAAGGTGCGCCTTCGCTCGTTACCGCGACACGCGAGGTGCATGCTGGGAGGAGAGCCCGTTGCCAGGCGACGGAGCGACGCAGATACAAGTACAAACGCGACGTGTGACGCCATCTGTCGGGGTGGGGTCAGCACTTCTTGGGGGGGTGGGGGGGGGGGGGGGGGGGGGGAGTCCAAATCCAAAGTGTTTGGTTTACAACGTAAGCAAGTAGTCCGAAGTAGCTTGGCTTCTGGGTTGTAGCCGCGTCATTGGCGAATAATTCACCCGACGTTTCTGGTCGACAATTGCGGTCGCATCCCTGATAATGGGGGATCAATACCACGCAAGATATCTTCTTGCTGGTTATTTGCTCTCAACGCATGACACGTACTCGAGAACATACAAAATAAAAAAAATAAATCACCACCCGACATACTACACGTATTCCAAATGACACTGCAGCAAGACTATTTCATCTAACCAACTTATAAACACTTACCGAGGATATTTAAACGTTAGAATCAGCTGGAATGCACTATTAAAAACTGGCTTTTTTTTTATTTTACACTTGTGAGCCACTAGAAGCTACGCCATGCAGAGAGAGGCACTTCCAACTGTGATTTGTTAGCACGCAGGCAGACCACAGAGCAGCAGTAGTGGATCCTCGACACACGAGTCAACTGCCGCAACTCGGCCTACGTTAAAAGCAACTGGGCCCATCTGAGATTCTGGGAGTGGCCGACACTAATGGGAATGAGAGGAGTGGAGGGGAGGGAACTTGAGAGTGACAAAAAAATAAGGGGGGGGGGGGGGGGAACTAACTCTTAGTTCTTTTGGCGAGTCGCCCACAACTGAATAACAGTATGACAGTTGCCGCTGAGTATACAATTATTTAATTTAGTCAGATAATCTAGATAAACTAATAATGAAAATCAATACACTGAATTTTTATTCCAAATTATACACACGGGAACATAACATCACAAAACGACCAGGAGACTACTAAACCCTTCACATACACTCCCTGCCAGCGACAATGGAGGCTTACAAGTTTATAAACGCAATTTCATTCACTTATATCCACAATAACTTTATGTTTTAAATGATTTGGAACAGTGTTCAATATCAATCATTATGTATCAGATTTAAAAAAGCACATATACAATTTTTATTTAATAGCTGTTTTTTTCATCTCGTGAAAATATCGTTGCATGATGCGCGCACATCGTAAAAATTCATTCCTTTTTGTTTTCTTCTTATCGCGCCTGAGTATAAGTATGTATCGCATATTTACAGACACAGAATTCCAAAATTGTCTGATGCTGGATATATCATTTAAAAAAATAAATTGCTAAATTCTGTCTTTGCTACACTGTTTACCTGGGGAATCTCTCAGCATTACGTCTGTAACACAATATCACGTTTAAAATTTTAAAAATCGCCAATACACCCGTGTTTCAGACGCGGTACTGATGGAAGAAGGGGGTGGGGGTGGGGGGATGAGGACACGTGGCGGCTCGCCCTGACCTCTGACCTTTACCACCACCCCCTACCCCCCCCCCCCCCCTCGAGGGGCTAATGGGCCTCGGTCGTTAGGGCTTCTGCCGCGCCTGCTCGCTGCCCTGCATCGTCGCCACTCGCAGGCGACTGATGACGGGGCTACGCCGAACTGCGTGGGGCTGTGTCGGGTCGTTACCACGACGCCGAACGTACGATAACGCCGAATGCCAAATTGACCGCAACGCTGACAGCTAGAAAACTGCTGTGTACCACAACGCCGAAAAATATTGCTGCGGGGAGGGGGGGGGGGGACACAGGAGCAAATTGAAAAACAACTGAATGAATTTGTGTGTGTTTCTTAAATGTATCTTAACGTCGAAATACCATAACCTAACCTAGGCTAGCCTAACCTAATCTAAACTAACCACTGTCAGAAAAATCCTGATGGGCTGCCCTTCCAGAGGGCAAGTTTTCAGGATGATTTATACACTTAAAAGAAACATGTTTTCAGAAATTGGATGGGCTGCCATTCCAGTCGCTGACAAACCCTTGCCAGAACCCTTCCAAGGGGCAACAATTGAGCTCCCCCGAGCGACAGGCGGGAAGCTGCCCAATGCGCGGCGCGCAGGAGAACAGTGAGGGAGGGGGGGGGGGGACATCGGCGGAGCGACAATCACATTACCGGCGACAAGACGACCCGGTGAACACCGCCGCTTCTCCCTGCTCACTTATTAACGAGCCCCGCCACGGCTCCAGGGGGCAGGCAGAGGGGTGAGGAGGGAGACAGGAGGGGCGCACCAAGGGACAAGACTCGGGAAGCCTTTTCACAGACGAGAGAGCCGAACGCCCGATCGTGCACCTTCGGGCTTTTTTTTTTTGGTTCATTGTAAATAAATATGGCGGTGTTGATAAAGAGAAGACCATAAACAAGGCAACGGTATTTATCTGTACGCCGCCATATTTTTTTTTTCGTTTGCCGTGTGTATGTGAATGTTTATTTTGGACAACTCGTAATAACTAATGGTCAATTAGGTTAGGTTGGCTACATTATAAATACTTTAAAACATTGTGGACTTGGTTAGGATAGCTACATTAAAGATACTGTGAAATCATGTAAACAGTTTCCTAACCCTGGATAGCTACATATTAAAAAAGTTATTTGCTAAGCAACCATAAAATGATTTTACAGTATTTTTAATGTAGCTATACTTACCTAATATAGCCAACCATCAACAATGTTTTAAAGTATTTATGATGTAGCTAACCTATCCTAATCGACCGCAAAATTTAAAGCCACACCGGTTTATACAATGAGATAGAACGGCGTAAGACGTATGAATAAGCTACATCCCAAATAAATACACCTGTTGTGGTACGGAAAAAAAAGCGAGCATGAACTTCCGGTGTGGCTCTCTCGTCTGTGAAATGAAGGCCTCCCAGGGACAAGACTCGGCCACAGTAACAAGTGAAGCAGGTGCCCGCGGATAGTCCAGAACTTTAAGGGCTCCGTCTTTTCTTGGTTTCTTCCTTATCGACTCCCTGTATTCCTTATCAAATCCCTGCCTAAACTATCCCCAGTATTCCTTATTATCTCCCTGCTACCATCTCCCTGTATTTATTCCTCAACTCCCTGCCTACCATATAAGATTACTTCATCCGCCACGCCGTTTCACTGGATTAAGCTAGCGTCATTCCTAAATGGCCTGAGAAATTTAACAGGACATTTGATTTTTCGACATTTTAAGAAATTCTTCTCTAATGCCCATATAGACGCGATTTTGAATTTAGTCTCTGAAGGATTCTTGCAATGGGAATAATTTACTTAAATTCGTCTGTTCGACGCTGTTTTGCCCAACGTCTGTTTGGCTGTAACTACTGTTCTTGTTGCAGTCGTTGCCAGCACACTGTTTCAGTCTGTGTTGTGATATTTTTTCTGACTAATTCCTTCTATTGTATTCTCTGTGCTGGGCTGTCTATACATTCAACATTTGACATTGGCTAATTGTGTGTGTGTGTGTGTGTGTTAGGTAGATTTCAAAGAACAACAACCTATTGTAGCCGTTACAATGGTGCGACTTCCGGAAACTTTTATATAGTGTTTCGTCTCATGATCCACAAACCCCAAAACCATCATCAAATCAAAATTTTATATATTTTTATGGGCATAACTGCCGTATTTTTGTACAAATAACTTTCAAACTGATACATAAAATAAGGTGATGCAAAATATCGGTCGAGTTCGTTAACGGGCAAAATCAGACCAAAGGGGTGGAAATGGGGATGTTAAAAAACAGAAAAATGGCCATATATCCCTAAATATGACCAATATCGCATTCATTTGAACGTAATATAACGTGTAGGAGTAACATAAAAAACTTTTGTCTACACATTTTTGGTACGACCAACAAGGGGTGCAAAATCAGGGATTGAAAGACAAAACAATTTTTAAATCCGTTAGTAGACACATTATCAAATCCGTTCAAATTGTTTGTAAACCTTTACTACCCAAAACCTTTGTCTGAAACATTTTTTTTAAAATATAAAACCAACCACTGCTGCAAAGGAAGAGAAAAACAGAGGTTAAAGGACAAAAAAATTCCCAACTCCCTTATTATTAAACTATTACATATATAACAATTACTTGTTAATCTTATAAAAATTACCTAAAACTTTGGTTTGAAACAGTTTTTTATAAGAAGAACCATTACTCTAAGGGGTTGAAATGAAAAAAATAAAACTTTCGTACCATGTACACTATACCAATTCCGTTCTCAATTATTTTAAACTTTCTAAATATTGTGTAAAAACTTTTGACTTTAGTAAATTTTAATGTAGCCAACCATTACCGCACGGGGTGAAAATAATGGTAAAAACATGAGTTGAAATTTAAAAAAAATAATTCCAAACTTCCTTTCTATCTAATACTTTGAAATTTGTTTTAAACCATCTTAATATCCAAAGCAAATTTTATACGACAACGTATTAGTGCAAGGGATGAAAAATAATGTTTGAAGGTGACAAAATGCATACCGTAAAACGGGGTTACTTTGACTTTAAGGGTAACTTTGACAGTTTTTGGGGCTACTTTAACAGAGTGCCAAAATAAGGTGTAAACGTGTGCGGAGCGAATTCTCGTGACTTGTGAGGCAGAAAGGGAGTGCTGTGTGTGCTGGGAATGGGTTACTGCGGGGAGTGGGGAAGTGGGACGAGTTGTTGGTGGGGGAAGTGGGACATGTTGCGGTGGGGGTAGCTTGGTGAGGGGGGCGCGGTAAGGGGGGCGCGTGTGTTGTGTTGCGATCACCTGACTCACCGACTAGTCCGAGCGTGTTCGTCGTTAGTGTTTGTAGTGTGGTGCGTAAATACGTCTTAGTTCAGTTTGGATGCTTAGTTTTCGGTAAGTTTATAGTATTATTTACGTAATCATATATAGTTTTTTGGTAGATTAAGATATAAATGTGTGCATATGTGATTTAATCGGTGGTAGGTATATAAGGTTTTTCTATTTGTTATAGGTTAACCTTGTGTTTATTTGCATTACAGATGAGTCACAATGGTGCGAACTTATAAAAGAAAACTCGGTGCCCGAAACTATAGACATTATAGTGATGAAGACCTTGCTAAAGCTGTTGCAGAAGTGAGAGCGGGGACACTTACTCAGGCAGGTGCTGCCAAGAAATACAAAATTAATAGGACCACAATTCTTAACAGGATCCATCACAAGCACGAAGGAAAGCCAGGCCACCCCACTGTTTTGACACCTCAGAGTGAAAAATTAATAGCAGATACCTTGTGTGTACTAGCAGACTGGGGGTTTCCTTTCACAAAAGCTGACATTCGAACAATCGTTCAAATGATTATCAACAGGGAAGGTAGAGTTGTAAAACAGTGGAAAGACAATTTGCCAGGCTATGACTTTGTGAACGAATTTACAGCTCGGAACAACCTCACGCAGAGACTGGCCACAAACATCAAAACTTCAAGGGCATCAGTGGGTCCTAACGAGATAAAAGAGTTTTTCGAGAATCTGAGACCAGCTTTAGAGGAGACACGTCCCGCTCTCATTTATAATTATGATGAGACAAATATTACAGACGACCCGGGTGCGATAAAAGTCCTAGTACGCCGAGGGCACAAACGTGTGGAAAGAGTCCAGGAGCATTCAAAATCATCTATCAGCATCATGTTCTGTGGCACAGCAGAAGGACATTTGATTCCTCCCATGGTTGTCTACAAATCGAAGCACCTTTACGACAACTGGACACTGGGTGGGCCACCTGAAACTATTTACAGGAACAGCAGCAGCGGCTGGTTTGATATGAACCTCTTCGAAGTATGGTTCTTCAAAATATTGCTACCGCACATCAAGGAACACAGAGAAGAAAATGAAAAAGTCGTTGTCATTGGTGACAATTTGGCGTCTCATTTTTCACCTGAAGTCATCAAAACTGCACTAGAAAACAACATTTATTTTACAACTCTGATCCCTAACTCGACGCACATGATGCAACCACTGGATGTGGGTATCTATGGACCATTAAAGAAACAATGGCGGAAGGTTCTGGATAGCTGGAGAAAAGAATCAAGAACACGGGGCGCCATCCCAAAGCCACAGTTTCCCATGCTGCTAAAGAGATTGATGGATGCATTGGCTCCTAATATAAAAAAAAATCTACAGAGCTCCTTCAGAACTACAGGTCTTTGCCCTTTTGATCCGGAAGCCGTTTTGAAAAAGCTTCCAGCAGATCGCTCAGAAGAGTCTGGACGTGTCCTCGACAGCAGTCTGCTGGAGTTTTTAAAAGAGACAAGGGGCTACAACTCTGAAAGAATTCGACACAGAAGAGGAAAGAAAGTCGTTCATAAACCAGGTACACAGATCTCTATAACAACCCAAGATGTCCCAGCATTCGATGATGCTCCAGAAATGGAAAATGATGTCTCAGTTGAAACTGTCTCAGCTATCGAGGATGACCCGACCTTCACATCAATTCCCTCAACATCTCGGGTTCTGCCTGAGACTGACCAGACTTCTTCAGATGAAGGTGTTCCTCTAAGTGATTTGTCTCGTAAGATGGAAATAACGGGCAAAAAGAAGCGCAATAAGAAAGGCAAGAACAAGGACAACCTCTGTTACATTTGTAAGTGTGACTTCAGATTCTACCACCATGCTGCTGACTGGATTTGCTGCATCACTTGCAACAAATGGATTTGTGGCATGTGTAACAAAGGCTCAACCAATCCTGCCTATGAATGTATGGAGTGCGAAGATACGGATTAATAATTAATTTTAGCTTTTTATATTGACAAATTTGTTACGTTTATTACTAAAGTTGATTGTAATAATGCTTATGTTAATTATGATTTCAAAGATAATTGCAAGACTGATTATGTGCCTATAATTGTAACCTAAGTGTTTGGTATTATTGTGTTAAATAAGTCTTTAATAAAAATGATAAATTGTTTTAAAAAAACTCGTTTTTACTTTTTATTTTTGTGTATAATGTATAAAATATTAATATTTGTTTATCTAAATAATGTCAAAGAAACCTTTACGCTTTAGATCTTTGACATCAGTGGCATTTAAATGCCTTGTCAAAGTAACCCCACACTCGGGGTAACTTTGACACTTTTTTAAAAATATAAATAAAATTTTGGGGGACTAGTGGGGAGTAATATTGATATGAATTGGATAGCCAATGAACACATTGTTCTGTTGGATCAAATATATAATTAATTTTGGATGTTAAAAAAATGTAACCACCAAAAAACTTCCAAAACATGTCAAAGTAGCCCCGTTTTACGGTAACTACCTTAGTAGACATAATATGAAATACGTTACAAGCTATTCAATCAATAATTTTGAAAGTTATGTACATGCAAGTTCTTAAAATGTTAGAGAACTTAATAGAAGTTTCCAGAACAACTCTAGAAAAAATAGGTAGGCCTACTTCGAAATCTACCTGCCCCTGTAGGCTGTGCCCGAAGGGATTTTTAATTTCTTAGTCCGTTCAGTATCTCTCATCAAAATCAAACGCATTACTTTATTATAATTTCTGGCTTGGAATACAAAGTAAGAGGATTAGTGTCCATAGAGATCATAATACTGTATGCCTCAAAATGAACTACAGAAAAAAAAAAAAAAAAAAAAACAAGCAACACTACTCTCACAGCAATTTTATCTGTCTCGCTATACCGTTTGGGGTGACGCAGATGCCTCGTCAATGCCGGATACGTTCCGATATCGGGAGAGCTTTGTATGATCCCGCATATAACGACTCGTATATCGGCATACCCGGCCTTCACAAAGACATAAATTTACAGCCTCGTGTCTCTTATCGAATACCGATATATCGTCACATACCTACTTCTTGCGATGGAACAGGAAAATATCAGTATCGAAATCCTGTCACAGCAAAATTATTTCAATAATATGACGTTCCCACATGCATGTATTGGTAACCCCGTTTACATACGCAGCATTGTTTTTTAACGATAAACAAAAACCTTAACTAACGATCGGAGGCACCAATTACAAAACTTGATGTAAGCTTTTGGACATACGCCATTGCTAAGCACATGTATGTCTGTAGAAGAAAACAACAAAAAACCCAAAAGACAAAAACACAAATTAAGCAAAAAATTGCTGTTGTCAACAGGATATAAAAACCACATAATATTCCGTAACAGGAATATGGTCAACAAAGAAAAACAAAGAAAAATGGACTAAGAAAACGAAAAAAAAAACAACCCAAAAATGATACCACAAAAATATTACACCCAAAAAAATTCAAAGATAATACCAATTACAAAGTTAATTGTTTTGGGGAATGGGGAAGAATATGAGAATAAATCCATATATTTATTTGGCGCATTTGCGATTTATCTTTAATGCCGATATGCTGACAGCTTTCACGTATTCACTTACGGCCAGTATCAGCGGATACAACTTCAGATCCGATGACATGCTTCTAAACTTTCGGGCCGACGCGATATTGAGAACACACATTATTTTTAATCTACCGAAAAAATTGGTTGTCTGTAAAGTCGGTTTACGGACGATAGTTTAACGTGACGTCATAAAACATTGATGAAATTATTGCATACTTTTATGAATAAAATAGAATCATTTTTATTTTAATAATAAAAGAATAAATACTTGAAATTATACTAGTAATCAGATTTTTTAAATGCAAGAAAAATTAACCTTTATTGCCGAAATTTTTGTTGTAATAAGCAATGAAAACCACATTAACTTTTCACTTCACTTTATAAACAGTCGACGAAACAGTTCACGTGTAGATGTAAGTTGTGTGCTGCCGCTGTCTTTCTTCTCCTCGGACGCATAGGCCAATCGAGTGGAAGAGAGATAGATGCGGCGCAAGCGTACAATGAGCGTAACGGGACACAGCGAAACGGGACAATGTGCGTAACGGGACACTTTTTCGTGCTTGCAGCCGGCGTTCATCGATTTATTAGACTGTTGTCACGTCAAAAAAAAATTTACTTTCTGCAAGAAGTTGTGGAGTGGTTGTATGTAGACGTTGGCATGCTAACAATTGAAGTCAGAATGAGGAATGACTGGTTCGTTGGCAATACTCGCTGCAGGATTGCTGAACAGGCTCTCACACGGCTCCGATGGCGAGGGGAAGAGGGTAAGATGGTGGGACAAGGAGCAGGAGCAGGATCAGGATCAGGATCAGGAGCAGGAGCGACCTGGGCCCGCAGTCGGCGTGTCGTACGGCCACTGCAGCAGAGAGCGCTGCGGTCGCCATGGCAACGGTCCCGTCAGGGCGGGCCGGGGGTGCAGAAATCAATAGCGGCGACTGAACAAAGTGGCGGCCCAGCAGCCCCGCATTCCAGCTCGGAGGGGGTGGGGGGGGACATCATGCCGGACACCCCCTCCCTTTCTTCGCTTCCACAACACACCATAGTGACCGGGACAACTATTGACTTTGGTAGAAACGTTATGCTGGAGTTCCAGGCCAAACTACTTCTTAGAGCCCGTCTACAATAGTCCGAACCTGTGCGTGGTCCGTGTCCTTATCCGAATGTGAGTGACGTCACATCGTCTCACCGAAAACTGCGATTTCCGATGTCCGAATGTATTGATTTCTAAAGTTGTCACCAGAGCGCAGTAAATGTGCCAAACCAAATGTTTTTGTTTATTGTTTTGATGCCATGTAGTTTAAGATTGAACTTATGAAAGTTATGTAAGTTATAAGTGACTTACAACACCTTCCATTTCCTTCAATAACAAAAACAAACACCACGCTTTCGAACGGGAACCGGAAATTCAAATATCGTGAGTGTTCTGTTCTTTTTCTATGTCCGAAGCGCACAGGTTGGGACAAAAAGTTCAAATTGACGAATGTCTTCGGACCAGGTAGGTTCGGACCTTCGCCCACTTGACGCATGGCGTCAGAGGGTCACGTGGACCAATCAGCGACGAGTGTCCTTCGGACACGGTTTAGGACATTGCTATTGTAGACGGCCATTAAGGACCCAAACTACTTCTTAAAGGTCCAAACTACTTCCTAAGGGCCAAACTACTTCTTAAGGGCCAAACTACTTCTTAAGGGCCAAACTAATTCCTAAGGACCTAAACTACTTCTTAAGAGCCAAACCACGACTTATATGCAAAATGATCTTCACGCAAGTTAATTTTAGGCGAAACTACTTGAGGCGAAACACCGAAACAAAAGAGACCGAAAACCATGTCATTTAGGCAGAAGAGGTAAAACAAATAACGCGAATATAATTCACACGAACCTGCTTCAAGCAAAACGATTGATGATAAATAAAAATGAAATACGCTTACGGCAGATACAACTGTAGGCTTACTATCGGATTTCAGGTTTTAACAAAAAACTAGCACAAAAATTACGGATTAATAGTGCATGCCAGTAATAGCTGCTGATAAAATTAAAATGTGGCTCAAACACAACCATAAACAACATTGAGCTACCGAGGGAATAATTGAATTTAAAACAAACAAAAAAACTGGGGAATACAACAGTGGCTAAGCCTTTTCTAGGCTATTCGAAAGCCTTTTAACTCCTTTTCAAAATACATAAAAAATATAATAAACTTAGATTAATCGTGAAACAAAAAAGAAAAAAAGTGAAGTATTCGGAAATTAAAATTCTGTACACGAATACACACTAGAAAAATGTGGGGTAACAGAAACAAATTATCAATAAAAAATATAGCGGAAAACAATTACGTAACGCATTATTTTGCTCTAATTATTAAATATTAACAGGACAGAGAAATTTTCGAGTTTTCCAAAGAAAGAATTTTACGACCACGACAATTAACCAGTTGTAATTATGCAAAGAGCACCACGAAAAGCATTGTCGATAAGATTTACGAAGCTACTTAAAGAAAAAAAAATTAGGTCACCTTTAAAAGGTCCACTAAACACTAAAAGTGCTTGAAAATAAAGTCTAACGTTAAAACGGCGGCAACGTTTTAGTAAACGAAATATAGCCCACAGATGATAAGTGCCCAATAAATTATTCAGAAACTTAAAAAAAGGGAATTTTAACGGAAAAGAAGAGCTTCTAACAAGAAAATTACTTATAAATCACAAAATAAATTTAACTTACTTACCCTATGCAATAAGTGTCCCACGCAGCGCCAACTCACTCTGTGTTAGGCCCAGTTTATAAACCAAGCAAAGGTCGAAACATAGCACGCCAGACGCAAAAGTCACCACTACTATTAATTAAATTTTTAAAACAGTATACGAATTAATACCGCCGGCTTATTCTGATAATTCATTTTTAATCATGAAAACAAAAGAAACTGTCAATAACTTGAATTTTTAAAAAAGTTGTTTTCTTTCACAGCGAGGAAGTTTCATCAAGTGTAAACCTGATGCATAATTATAATAAAAAAAAAAGACCACGGCTAGTTTCTTTACACGCAACGTCCGGAAATTTAAACATTTTCGGGACAGTTCTCTCCAAATATGGCCGACGGAAAACGCAAGCGAGGTGGGACACAACTTCTGCGCTTGGAAGCCAATTTTCAAAACTGTGTGTGGTTGCTGAAAGTCTAGCGTCTTGCATTCTCGCGTGGTTTACAAACGAGGCCACGACAGAAGCTGCAACTAACTACTAATTGAATGTGGCCTGGGATGATTTAAATACAAGTTGTCAGGCCCCCCCCCCCCCCCCCCCGCCAGAACTTCCACCGCGAGCAGAGAGGTCGGACAGACGCCGGGGCGCTAAACGAGCTCTGATTGGTCTAAGTGACCGCCGCGAGGGGTGCAGCTCCAACCACAGTCCACAGTCCTCTTGTGACGTGCAGAGACCGCGAACCACACCAGGCCCCGCCCACCCGGGCACACACGCGGTGCGCAGAGCTCCAGGAGAGACAGCGCGATTTGAAACATGCTCCAGATGTCCGGGTGGGGTCTGTCTACGAAGAGTTATTTCGGAGTTCGCCGAGGGTCGACAGGTAGTTTGGCTTCCGGAAGAGTTGAAATGGCGAAAAGGCGTGTTTTCAGAATAATTTTTAGGTATAAATCAACCGGTACGGATTCTTGAAAGCACTTAAGGGGCCCGCCTCGTCAGGGGTGTATGTGTGCCAGTGAGGCGGGATGATAAGCGCGACGCTCGCTGGTGCTTCTAGCGCGGTATAGCCTCTGGACTGAAGTGCTCTTTTAATCGGGGTCCTTAGGCAAGCAAAAATAAAAAATAAACTTGACGGTTTTGAGCAGTAAATTTAATCACAGCCAGGCGCAATACAAGAGCGAGGCATTCTCTCTAACCACTTCTGCTTAACTGACAAATACGGAGAAATTTTAAGGCATTGATTTTAGGCATTAACGAAGCACCCTAAATAATAAAAAAATAACAGGGGAACAAATTTCAAAATTCGAGACGGAATAATGAATAACATATTACTAGTTAGTTGAAGGCATATACACGAAAAATTAGTTAAAAATTCAATTTGTTTTAATATTGTGCAAATGAGATTATTTTGGATGTATGGATATGAAAAACCTCTTGAAACACTACATAGCGTGTGTTAGTTGTCTCTGGTAATTCAATAATATTATTTGATGTGGATTCGATTCAACACACACCAGGATGGCAACCATATATGAAGGTGCTCAGGCGAATAGAGTTCGCAACAACATTGACATGCTACAGTTCAAATGTGCCTTAACATCTGTTCGCGATCAATCTAACCCTATCATTAGCGCTGGAATAATTGACACAGCAGCGGTTGGAAGGTTCGTATTTGCAAGTGGAGGCAATCAACTTGAATACACGCGGCCAAAACGTGGCAAACCAAGCCACGGCTCGCTACTTTAATCACTGGAAAAAGCTGAAACTATCGGTCGCTATGCCCCCATGCATATTAACTTTGCGTCACGGACTCTGCAGCAATGCTAGGAGGAACAGGTTAGCAAAGAGCAATGTCACACTGTAAGCGCATGAAAACAAAATTCATACAGTGTTACAGAGTCAGTTGGTGTTGAGCGCAACTACACATCATAATTATGCACGGAATGTCTTTTTAAAGGCCTTTCTATAATATATTATACTTCAGGTAGCTCACGTGTATATTACAAGCTAATTTTTTATTTTATTTTAATATTCGTACTGATATGTTAATTCAGTTTATTTAAATGTATGTGACACATTTTTTGGTATGTGTAGGCTATATATAACGTTTATCAGGTTTACTTTGCATGTAACTACCTAGTTAGTAAAGATGTACGTGGTTAAGTGTAAGACAAGGCGGTACGCCTTAACTTCGCCACTTAAAATAAGGCAATAAATAAATAACACACCGATGATGAGCTCATCTACTACCAGCGGCGTGAGTGCACAGGCCGCCGCGGCAAAGGAAAGTAGCCTCTATGACAGACGAGGTGGTGCTACTACTCGACAAGGACGGAAACAGTTGGAGAACGAGGGGGGGGGGAGGGGTGCAGGGGGGGGGAAGGACGCACTTTTTGCCGCGAGGGGGCGAAAGAAATGTCCTCAAACGCAGCCTGTTGTCGGGGAGAATTGAATTCCATTCTCCGCGGCAAATTGAATTGTCTCTGCCAGGGGCCTCGCGGAAGACAACCAGGGATAATGGGGGGGGGGGGGGGGGGGGGATGTCTTGTGGCAGCTGACAGACGCTCGTCGCTTCCACACGTGAAGAGGGCGGGGGAAAAAAAGGAAAAAAAATCTGACTGGAAGGAATAAACGCTCGCCTGTTCTAGTACCTCAAGTTCTGAATCTGATTCTGATTCTGATTTGAAAACCGAATATTTCAGGTTCCTGACTGCACGCGGGAGACGGCAGACACGACACGACTTCTTACACCACGCTGCGCCGAGAAAACCGTTAAAGGAGACACACACAAAAACACACACGAAACGTGCAAGCCTTATTGCTAGCCACTTGGGTCATCATTGTCTTGCCTTCGTCCGTGTTTGAAAGAGTTATAAGTTTATAACCAAGTCATCTAGGGCCATAACCGACGTAACATTCAACCTCTACCATACACGAAAAAAAAAGGCGTTATGTAGTACTAAGCACCGAGGACACTACATACTGTGGAGCCGAGAGGAGAGACATCTGCTGGCGATCCTAGCCACGCCCTGCCCTGGTAGGCACGCAGCAGCCTGTAGATGCAGTCGACAACACACTCGAGTCCTCTTCCCCCCATTCCCACTATGTTACTCTTTCTATTACTCTTTCTCTCTCAATCTCTTTCAATCTCTCTCTCTTGATTCCTCTTCCTCTCTTGATTCATATTTCTTTCGCTCTCTCTCGATTCCTCTGGCTCTATAGCATTTTCTATTTCTTTATTGAGTCAAGTGCCTGCAGTCTGGATCGAGGCGCTCCTGGCGGTCCACAGGACGACACACCCACGCTGGCGTAGAGGCGGTGAGTTTTCTCAGGGTACTCCACTCATCCTGTCGACACTCAATTTTCATTTTAGTAGGTAACTCTCAACGTCACCAATTACCTCACGTCGACGAGATTAGCTCTAATCAATTCATATTTTCTTCTCCATCTCTATTTACCATGTCCTCAATTTTTCCTCTCTTTATATTTATTTTATTTATTTCCCATACATTCCCTTCACGTCTCTATTTCTATGTCTACCAACAGATCCCATTTCCCTTCCAATCTCCGTATGTCTCCCTTCTATGTATTCCTCCCTGTTATATCTCCTTCGATTTGTTTAGCTCGCCATCTCCGACTACACACGAACATGAAAGGGTTAATTTCGCGCCACACTGGACTTAAGCCCTTTGTACATACACACGGCCGTCGCCTGCGCTTCATCGGCAGTTGCTCGCGGAAAGCCAATAACTGCTCCAGCCGAGTTAGTTCTGATTCAGTGGCTACACCGCGGGTCCTAAGTGACTACGGTCCAATCAGCAGGCAGCGTCGAAGTGCGAGTTCGCGGAAGTCTACCGTGCGACGTAATTAACCCGGAGTGTTTCCAATCCTCTGCTCGTATACAAGCATTTCCGCTTCGAAATATTTTTTTAAACGCCATAATTGCCCATGACTAGAGACATGCAAAATTCGCGGATTCATTCCGCGATAGGCTAGCATAAAAACAACTATATCTTCGTACCGCTTCTGCGATTGGCCCACATTTTATCCGGGGAACTGTGAGCCAATGGGAAACACTAAACCAAGAAAGTGCCGAATTACGGACAGCCTAGTTGAGACGTCTCACGCGTCAGTAGCCAATGAACAGGTGTCATTTCCGCGAGTATTTAAAGGACTGTGGAGTCTATCCTAGAGGTCAATGAATCCGCGAATTTTGCAGGTCTCTACCCATGACGTAAGATATAAATCGTAGCAGTGGTGGGCCAGGGGGTTACAAATGGCGGTCACCAACAAGCTATCCTTCCGTACGTTCAACATGCAATAAACTTGAAGCCCTATTCGGTGAAGTGAGTTCTCAATCGTTTGAAAAGGGGTGATGGGAATCAAAGATTGTATTTTGATCTAAAACAGTTTTCAGGCGATGATTTTCTATCGTTTGATTTCCTAAATTTTGCCTCAAAACATTTTATATAATTTAATGGAATCCCCTAAACTTAAGTGACTGGCTGCTTGTGGAAGTAATTTGACGTTTAGTACTTTTTTTGAGATGACTACAGACGGAATAAGAGGGTCGTTCAAATATAAACCGCAACTTGGTTCAGTCAGGACGCCCACACGTCCTGGTGGCGGTGTTGCCGCGACACCTCGTCACTGGCCGCCTGCTTTTCACAGACGAGAGAGCCAAACTGCCGATCGTGCATCTTCGGTTTTTTTTTGTTCATTGTAACTCATGATAACTAAATGGTCAATTAGGTTAGGTTAGCTACATTATAAATACTTCAAAACATTGTGGACGGTTGATTTGGTTAGGATAGCTACATTAAAGATACGGAAAAAAAAGCATGAACTTCAGCGAACTTCGGGTTTTTGGCTCTCTCGTCTGTGAAAAGAATGCTTCCCGTCCTCTGAAGGAGGCTCTGGGAAGGGGAGGGGGGAGTTACAGACGAGGCTGCGGTGGGCTGCTAGGGCAGCCAGCCAGCCACCTCCACCTTCTTTCATTCACGATGCGATCAAATACCTTCCCATCCGATGGAGAAATATGTTTTTTTTTTCTGTCGAACGAAACTATGCAGAGAAATAAAGACATTTTCATAAATCACCAATGTCCTGTTTACATTCGAAATGACCCCTCGCACTACTACAACAGTGGCGATGACTGATGACGGCAGTGGGCCAGCGACTCCGCACAGAAACCCACAATGCCACCCCCCCCCCCCCCCCCAACAGAGCCGCGAGGTGCCGATATCGGGAGGGAAACTGCAGGCGAGGAGGAGAGGAAGGGACAAGAAAAATGAACATTGGCGATGTAACGGGAGGTTGCGGGGCCGGCGCCCTAACAGCGTGTGGGGGAGAGAGGAAAAAAAGGAATGGGAAAGACTTCGATTCCCGAACATCCGGTCGAGAGATGAAAAAAAAAAAGGAATGATGGATGGTGTGCCAGGGGTGGGGTGTGGGAAGGGGTGGAGACCAAATAGCAAGCTCCAGATGTGGTCACGGAGTGTGCAGCGGTTATTCGGACACTAGGGCCCGGGTGTTCACACACACACACACACGCATTTATTAAGTATTGTACTTTAAATAGTCATGTCGACGTGCAAAGTTCATTGAAGGATTACGGAAAATATAATGTTTATGGGAATAAATCAATGGAAGAATATATGAAAGAAAACGCCTGGGATTTTATTTCAAGAGAATGCTATCAAACGGAGTTGTGTTTATTCTGAAATGATAAACATTAATTTGGGTTCGTAGTCAAAAGCAACTGCCTCAATTGATGAAATTCTTAAAATTCCTTTTCTATTTGGATTAACTTCATGAACCCATTAATTTTTGACGTGAGAACGTCTAATAAATCGATGAACACCGGCTGCACGCACGAAAAAGTGTCCCGTTACGCACATTGTTCCGTTACGCAGTGTTCCGTTACGCAGTGTTCCGTTACGCAGTGTTCCGTTACGCAGTGTTCCGTTACGCTGCGTTCCGTTACGCTGCGTTCCGTTACGCTGCGTTCCGTTACGCTGCGTTCCGTTACGCTGCGTTCCGTTACGCTGCGTTCCGTTACGCTGCGTTCCGTTACGCTGCGTTCCGTTACGCTGCGTTCCGTTACGCTGCGTTCCGTTATGCTGCGTTCCGTTACGCTGTGTTCCGTTACGCTGTCGGCGAGTGCAGTAATTATAGGTTATGTTACAATTGACTAAAAAATTATGGTGATTCATATAATTGATGATAGATATTTGATTACAGTTTTTTTTATATTTCATCAATGTTTTGTTATGACGTCGTCACGTTAAACTATCGTCCGTAAATCGACTTTACAGACAACCAATTTTTTATTTACGTTCACATGCTGTGAGAGCCTAGCAGAATACTATCATCGCCGGAATCATCACTAGACACGTGTGTCTCCGACATCGCAAACGCACAGACACCTCGGCCGGAGGCAAGCCACGTGACAGTGGCACGGGACCCTCGCCGCCTGCACACGTGCACACGTGCACACGTGCACACGGGGAGGAGGTCGTGCGTGGCGCAGCAGACGGACTCGGCTGCCACGCCAATCGGCGGCCATCATCGTGTTTCGCCAGAGTTCTATTCTCATCGCGCTAATTGATTCCGCGCCGAGTCATTAAAAACCTCCCCCTGCACACACGCCCTCGGTTTAACTGCTCGTTTGGGTGAAATCAATTTAGCCTTTTTAAATATGGTTTACCCGCCGATAAAGCCAACCCCTTTTTGACAAGACTTAGCTTCTCCCACCCCTCTTTTATCTAGTGCCGTTTAGAATTATCCCCCAATATAACTCCGACCACTTGGCAGCTGGCCAAGAGGTTAGTTTCCCGGCTACCAGGGTCCAGTGATGGCTAGAGACCGGAAAAAATTCGCGGATTCATTTCACGACAGCCTGAAATCCAAATAGTTATACCTCAGTGCTGCCTCTGCTATTGGCTCACAACTCATCTGGATGACTCTGGGCCAATGGGAAACGCTCAACCGAAGCTGTGTCGGATCACAGGTCGCTAAGTTGGGACACCTCCACAAGACAGCAGCCAATGAGAGGGTGACATTTGACCGAGTGTACGTAGAACTATGAAGTTCATCCCAGAGGTCATTGAACCCGCGAATTTTTCCGGTCCCTAGTGATGGCCCTCCATCGCAGAATGACTAGAGACCGAAAAAATTCGCGGATTCCTTTCGAGACAGGCTGCAATCCAAACTCGTTTAGCTTAAATCTGCGTCAGTGATTGGACCGCAATTTACCTGAAGGACTCTTGAGCCGATGGCAAACACTCAACAAAATAAGTATCGATTCGTAAGAATCGCAGTAAACAGGTGTCCCGAGTCGTTAGCCAATGACCAGGTGATAGTTGCCCGAGTGCATAGAGAATCGTGGAGTCTATCCCAGTGGTCATTGAAACCGCGAATTTTTCCAGTCCCCAAGAATGACACCCAGTACTGGATGACACGACGCAACGTCATCACCAACACAAAAGCCGTGACTTTTGTGTTACATAGCCACTGTCTCAAGGCCAGTTGCTCTCTAGGACTTGTCAAAAAAATCAGATAATTTCTCATAGTTTTGCCTGACTAATTGTGACGTGGTTAATGTGGAAGAGGGTAGATACCAACACGTCACAAAAATGCATAAGATAAGAATGTCACTCTTCCCCCCCCCCCCTCCATGTGAGAATGAAAATTATTTCACGACAGGTACAGCAGCGATTGTTGTAGGACTTGTTCGACCAAACATTATCCAGACACTTGGTACTCTTGTCTTGAGTACGATGCAAATTATCATTTGCAATAAACACGCTTTTCACGTTCAACTGCAACTTAAAATGCGTACAGACTACCTAGTCTTGGGCAGCACTTCAGAACACAAGTCGTGAATTATTTTTCTGTGATAACTAATAAGTCGAAATCAGTCGGTAAACTTTGAAAACCTCTCAACCTGTATATTATAAAAGTAAACAAAATTAATTAAGTATATATAAAATAATTTTAAAATATCTTTTCCCCCATTTTACTTTCAGAGAGTCATGAAAAAAAAAGTGAATTTTTACGCTGCACGCTACCGTGTAACGAAATTTTTACATGACGAAAAAAAATCTACATACAAATAATAATTCTAATGAGCTTTTAAACCTGATACTTTAGTAACTGATATTGAATACTGGTCCTTATCATTAAACATTTATTTATTGTGACTAAGTTTATAAACTTTTACAAGTGTATTTATACAAATAAGGTTATGTTTCCGTATGTATAATTTATTTGTATTATAAATTAAAACGTTATTTAATAATTAAAATAAATTATAACATACAATCAGTATATTTATTGATTTCCATTATTTTTAAAATTTACATTGATTATTCGACTAAATAAAATAAATAATTTTGTAAGTAGGTTTACATTAATATCGGAAACTGAGTTTTTATTAATTTTTTTTTAATTGATGGAATATATACTTCAACCAATCGTATTTATGATATCACATCAGTCCTTTATTTTATTTCTATTAAATATTTGCCTGCTAAATTAAAGTTAGTTTTTTTTAATCACGCCCAGCAAGATGAAATTGTAACGCCCCCGACCACAGGGAAGCCGCCTTTTCACAGACGAGAGAGCCAAACGCCCGATCGTGCATCTTCGGGTTTTTTATTTTTGTTCATTGTAACTCATGATAACTAATGGTCAATCAGGTTAGGTTAGCTACATTACAAATACTTTAAAACATTGTGGACGGTTGATTTGGTTAGGACAGCTACATTACAGATACTGTGAAATCATGTAAACTGTTTCCTAGCCCCGGATAGCTACATATTAAAAAGTTATCTGCTAAGCAACCATAAAATGATTTTACAGTATTTTTTTAATGCAGCTATACTTACCTAATATAACCAACCATCCACAATGTTTTAAAGTATTTATAATGTGGCTAAATTATCCTAATCGACCGCAAAATTTAATGCCACACCGGTTTATACACTGAGATAGAACGGGGGGGAAAAAAAGCGAGCAAACTTCGTGTGTGGCTCTCTCGTCTGTGAAATGAAGGCCTCCGGCCGACCACACGTCGTGGCCACTGGCACGGGAAGGATTCTTCAAGTCACCAAGTGTCACCACCACGCAGACCTGACCTGTGTGAGGCACAAGCGGCCGCTGTCATCAGACCAGGGACGTCTACCTCTTCCTCCTTCCAACTCCCGTCAAATGCGGCACACCTGGCTAACACCGTCACTTAAAGGTTCTCGCACACCGGAGCGGTGGCGGTAAAACGCGACGTATGTAATGAAAGGGACGTGTTCAGACCAGCCGCGAACACACGAGCACGGACGCGGCCCGTGCTGCGTTCACCCCGCGGCGGCGGCCGGAACGCAGCAGGTTGCGTCAGCCCGCAGGCCGCCTGGTGTAGTGGTGTGATATCACACGATGACAAGTGCGACAGAAAAACTTATCGAAGCAGTGAAGGCAAACATTGTGTTATATGATATGTCAGATCCTGAGTACAAGAATATCAGAAGAAAAGATGTGGTTTGGAATGAAATCGGCAAAACGCTAGGAATAGATGGTACGGTTGCTGCTCATCTTCGATTACAGCTGCAAGAAGTAATGTTTCCTCTACTAGGTCCGGCCGGTCCATTTATGCGCAATACAGAGACTCGTGTGCAAATATCGCTACCGCCACCGCTACCGCGCCCGTCGCAGTGTATGCCACGTTGATCGCTACCGCCACCGCTCCGGTGTGTGAGAACCTTCAGTGTTACAACCGCCACGCGGACAAGGGAAAACGCACACGAGCAGCACGGAACTGAACTGTTCGCTAACCCGAGTGGCGGAATCAGTAGCGGATCCAGAGGGGGGGCTAAGGGGCTCAAGCCCCCTCCAAAAGCATCTGGGTCCACTATTGTTTTAGTGTTTGCCTTGATAAAGCCTAGCCTCAGTTGGGTCAAGCCCCTCCCAAACCAAAATCCTGGATCCACCACTGGGCGGAATGGAGAAACAAAAGACAGATCACGAGCACATCACTTCACGCGAGGAACAAGAAGAATGAGAACTCCAGGCTAGCCAAAGATGGGGACGCACCACAACGCCGAACGTACAATAACGCCGAAAACCATAACGCCGAATGCCAAATTGACTACAACGCCGACAGCTATAAAACTGCTGTGTACCACAACGCCGAAATACATTAACGCCGAAAAATGTCATTGCAGGCCTGCCACAAAGGTTAGGTTAGGTTGTGGTATTTCGGCGTTAAGATACATTTAAGAAACACACACAAATTAATCCAGTTGTTTTTCATTTTGCTCCTGTGCCCCCCCCCCCCTCCCCGCAGCAATATTTTTCGGCGTTACTGTATTTCGGCGTTGTGGTACACAGCAGTTTTCTAGCTGTCGGCGTTGCGGTCAATTTGGCATTCGGCGTTGTGGTATTTCGGCGTTGTGGTATTTCGGCGTTGTGGTAACGACCCGCCAAAGATCACGTTGCACGACGGGTCGGAGGGAGTGCGACGAACTACGTGGTCCAGAAGGAGAGAACAGGGCATGAAGAGTCACCTCTGCCCATTGTTCCAAGCAGAGTTGACAACTCGCCCGCTCCCTACTGGGCACTATGCGTCGTGATGCAAAATCCGCAAAACCCCCAAGTAAACAGAAATTTAAATGGGCAACACATAAAAAAGGCACATCTATACCCTTGTCTACCACCGGAGCAGGCGTAACACAAATAATACCAATGTTATAAAGTAGGTAATAAAATTATATACGTACTTAAATTTGCAGCATTACCAAAAATGAATAAAGGCAAACTCATTCTGAGATAACTCTATAGTTAAATAGAAACCCTCAACGCTATACGGAGCTACAATCAGAAGAACACTCAGCTGGACTCGGGCGAGGTCAAAGCTGACAAAAGACACATACACGCCTGGCGTGGACCAGGGATACACCACCGCCATACAAACCAAGAGGCATTCCGCGGCCACGCACAGAAACGATTGGCCACAGTTCACAGTCGAGATTATTAGTGTGATTGAACACCGAACCCCGAAGAGAAGCAACAGGGGGAGTAATCTTCACCAAAAAAATTATATACTTTAAACATCTTAACTATGTTTTGTGCAGGGAAAAAATGAAATTATTCTAGAAGAGTATACCAAATATTTATGAATAAAATCTACGGTAATTGCGTATTAACGCAGCTATCTTTAAAATATTGCTGACAGTTTGTTGGCTTCTTATAGCAACATTTAAAAATACTGTGGAATCACGTGAACGTTTGGTTGGGTCAGGATAGCCACATCTTAAATTGGCAATTATTCAGCAACCATAATTAAATATTTCATAGATTTTTTTTTAATGTAGCTGTACTAACCCAACCAAACATCCACAATATTTAAAAGGTGGCTGCGGTGGCGTTAATACGCAAGTACCAAATCTACTTACAACAAAAAGGTTGTTTGGAAAGTTTAAGGATGAGTGCGGAGGGGAAGTAATGAGCGAGTTTGTCAGTCTGCGGGCCAAACTCCATGCCTACAAGTGCGGTGGTTAAGGTCATCCGGCGCTGTGCGGTCAAAAACCACGTAACATTCGGCGACTGCCTGGATGCTAGCAAGGAGGGCAGGTGTTGGCGCCATGTGCTGTACAGTGAGTGCAGCAGGACTGCAGGACTCACCTGGGCGATCTGGCTGCCCGCCATGTCGTCCTCGGGGGCGGGGCAGGGGCCGGGGGCGGGCTCGTCGGGGGCCGACCGCGCCCTAGGCCGGCGCGGGTCCGGCCCCGCGTGGGGCGGCTGTCACCGGGGCGCCGCCTCCCCGCCGCCCCACCCGCCCTGGCGCGGCTCGAACCTGCCCGGGTACTGCGCGCTGATAGCCACCCTGCCGCCGGCCTGCCCCACTTGCCGCGAGCCCCACACAGCCCGTCACAGCCCTGTCCGGGGGTCTCTGGTCGGCGCGCCTCGGCCGCCAGGGATCGATTGTGGGGGCGCGAGGCGGCGGCCCGGGTTCCGAGTCCGCCGCCAGCAGCGCTGCAGTCGCGCGCACCTACCCCCTCCAACCCCACCCCTTCATCCCACAGACGAGAGACACACACCCGAGGTTCATGCCCGCTTTTTACCCTCCCCGTTCCATCTCATTGTACAAACCGGCGCGGCATTACATTTTGCGGTCGATTAGGATAGGTTAGCTACGTTATAAATACTTAAAAACATTGTAAACGGTTGGTTATATTAGGTAAGTATAGCTACATTAAAAATTACTGTAAAATCATTTTTTGGTTGCTTAGCAAATAACTTTTCAATATGTAGCTATTCAAGGGATAGGAAACCGTTTACATGATTCCACGGCATCTTTAATGTAGCTATCCTAACCAAATCAACCGTCCACAATGTTTTAAAGTATTTATAATGTAGCTAACCTAACATTTTACAATGAACAAAAAAACGATCGGGCGTTTGGCTCTCTCGTCTGTGAAAAGAAGGCTTCCTCTTCATCTATACCCCTCACCTTCGCTGACGTTCTCCGAGATTACACGTCGTATGTTATCTGGAAGTAGGTTTTTTTTTATTGCTCTTGATTGGAAGCTACGGTAAATATATTTACAGACGTGGCCTCAATCCACAAGTAAAGCAGCAGTTAGTAAATATGTATTATAACATTAATTAATAAATTGTCCGATTTAATCAAATAAGTTTTAAAATTAAACGTTATATGAGTATATTTACCCCACATTGCATGAAAAATTTTTCGCTAACTCCAACGAAAAAAAAAAAAAAGCTTTAATAATGGGCAAAAGTAATAAGTGGATGTGATCATTCGTAGTAGTTATACAATTAATTTAGCAAAAGAAAATTCACTACTAGAAATTGCTAACTGTAAAATTTGAAGCAATCTAATGTCTGGTACTAATGTGTTTTGTTACTCTCGAGAACTACCTATTATTTCCACCAACTGGCTAAGGGGTACGTAGACTGGAGACGAAGGAGGGGGTGGGGGGGTACGTTGTTCCCATATCCCATCAAATAATTCAGTTTAAACATTACTAGAACCTTTAACAGGCTACGTACGGGTAAATAAATATATCCACAATGGCTAAACCAGTGGAAGCCAATAAACAAGTTATTTCGATAGTTTATCTTCAGTTTTAGCTACAAATATTGTTATATCTTGCGAAATAATATGAAACAAAATAAAGCAAACTATGTCCATCTGGAATGATGTAGCTTTTTGAACGGTTCAGTAGTTATTGAGTTAACTTACCAACCACTCACAGTACATGTAGAAGTAAAGATAAAGTAGCTTAAGTCGGGCTAGCAGCGCCTGCTGTGTTCAGATGTGGAAATACATACAAGATACTGTGACGAGGACGCTAGCGACGAGGCAGGCAGGCCGGCCGGTGGGAGGGGCGCGATGCAGGTAGCTCCCGACCCTCTTGTCGCCGCTACAAAGTAATCCGATTAGCAGCGGCGCCTCGTTACCTCGTTATCTCTCTATCTCTATATATTTCTAGAGGGTTCGGCACATTCCCAGAACCCCGTCTGCGTGAAGCGGCGTAAATAGAACGCCATTATTCTCGCAGCTTCGAGTGCCAAGTCCGGGATTCTGTCGATGTGACACTTTGGAGGGCTACAGGACGTTTCCCAGGGCAGAACCTGGCAGGTATATAAACGGAGAAGCTGAGAGCGGTGAAGTGAAGACACGGTGAGTGACCCCTTGGCGAGCGATAGCGGGAGACGAGAGACGAGCTTCGCCTGCGGAGATCGGAGCATCGGAGGACGGTGTTGTGTGCGCGGCGGACGAGTGAAGAATGCGAGGCAGTGTGTCGTGACAGAGGTGCGTGGTAAGAGACGAGCATATGATAGAGCCACTGTCGAGCCGAGCTACAGTGGGGGAGAGTGACTAGTGGAATTACGAAGGTGTGTAATTTGTGGACAGACGTTTAAACTGTTGTAAATTAAGACATAGTGTAATAGTAAATGAAACTGTGTCTAATTAATTAGGCCATCCTCCCATGACACGTATTCCCACACTTCTAACAATACATGCATACCGGTCATGAAGTGTTAAGTAAAATGCACAGTAGATTAATCATTACGGTAGTTATTATTAACATGCATTCTGAGAGTGGTGAATTATATAGTGAAATAAAAAAAATACCTTTAAATAATCCGTCCCAAATACTTTACTCGATATTCCCAAAATTTCTTAACAGTGGGTACACAAAATAACGACATGAAGTCGAAACTATTTTCATTGTAAATCAACTATGGAAGATTAAAAACATCAGGAGGAAACAGGAAGGTGATTTATGATTACCCGTATTTATTAGTAGAACGATGTACGGTCTCTTTAATTTTACCTTCACGTACGTTCAAACTGTAGGGGCCAAGAATATGACGGCCATTATTTATCACACCGTATTTCTCACGCTCACATATATGCCCCCTGGAAATACTCAGACGCACCTGCATTCTGAGATTTTTTTTTTAAATATTTATTGCGATGTAATCTGAATGCACAGTGTGCTGTGGGATTTATCACACGCCGGCTCGTGTAAACCATACTACCCCGCCCCCCTCCCACCACCCAGGATAAAGGCTCGGCTAGACACACGATGTGGGTCAACACACAACACACACCCGAACGAAGCCAGCGGCGCCATTGTGACACGAATAACACTTACAGAGAACATGAGAGGAAGTGGCAGAGAGAGAGAGAAACAAAGAGCGAGAGACAGGATGTCCACATTGAAAAGAGCGTGAAAATAGACAGACGTTCTGCCTAAAAAGGCCATCTGTATCGAAGTTTTAAAGGAAGGCCTACAATGCACGTCGGATAATCTTATTTTTCTTTGCTATGCTCTATTCCTACAGTTTAAAACTATCGGGTTTTCGTCTCTTAATTCAGGTGGTCGCAGGTTCAACTCCTGCCTTGCTAGTTTACGTTTTTGTTTCATACCTAATCAAATTATATGGGCGTGAAGTTAACGGGGTGTATAAATATTAGCGATTTTTTTTTCCACCTTCGTAATATTAAACTGAAGCAAATGTAAAAGATACAGGTCATTAATATTCATCTGTTTGACGAAATATACAACTTTTTTATTTTTAACTTCGCTAAGGACAATTCGCCACTGATTTATACTCGGGTTATCACAGTTAATTTCGCTGAGGCAAAATAAACGCGTTCCATCATTATTTCATTGCACTAACAAAAAAAAATAATACTCCGCACCTGTCCGTCAATATTATTATCTACACGCAAATCTTTAATTTTAAGTACAAAGGTTATACACATAAACGAACCAACTTTTTACTCCCTGCTAATTTCCTATCTACAAACGTTTTCGAGATGAATGTTGACAGTTTCCGACACGTCACACAAACACAACCGCTCCGCCGCAGCGCACGTGCGTCTCAGCTGCAATCACAATCGCGCGACAAACGCGACGCGACAGTAAAACATTGCCTTATTTCGACCACGCGACAAAAACAAGAACCAATACGTAAGTTTCTTGCCGTTACTTTCACATTACATACAAGACAGCCATTTATGTTTACATGTACATTAGGAAAACCATTGTACGTGAACGTATATAAGAGATTTAAAAAACGAACTTAAAAAAAAAACACGTAATGTAATTATTACCGAAGCAAAAGTTTCCACCCTCCTAAATAAAAAAAATACAAATTCCGGCGCTCGTTTCAGTTAACGACGCGTCCGCTAAGTGACGGAATATTGTTGTCACGCTGACGTCACAGGTTTCTCGAACGTGACCGGTTGTAAACTATGTGAGATTGCCGTGCAGTCCGTGCGTCGCGCTGCTGCTGTAACTGCGCACTGCTCGTTCCGTTTCCAACAGGAGCGCCGGCGTCAAAGCGGCGATGTGTCACGCACGTGGCCAGTGCGCTGTGTGGGTGCTCCCAGGTCGACGCAGCGCCCTTGTGAGGTGTGTGTGTGCGGGTGTGTGGGGGAAAGGGGGTGTTACGGGTCGTAAACGACCCCGGGGACAGGATATTGAACGACGCCGCAGGTGGCTCGCGCCTTATGAAAATTCTGCACGTGCAGCCAGCAACATACTCGCTGGTTCCTCCACCGCACCGTGTTCCTGTAGCGTTCCTGTCCCTAGCAGAGAGGAACGTCTCATTGAACCCATATGGCTGGCTGGCAGCCTGGCGGGAAACGACTAAAGTCGCCCCCGAAACAACCAGTGCCATCCAAAACCAATGCGCACAGCAATGTCCAAGCCCCCGACCCCCCGCACCGTAGACTTTTTTCTACTCTGTTCAACTCTTCTTCCGGAACCATCCTTCTGTTTCCTATAACCAACCTGCTTGTTACTAATGCATGAACTTTTGCATCCCGCATGTAAGTGCCCAGGGATTTTTTCCTGTGTCTATGCAGGTTTTACCTGGGCCCAACTTATCTAGTTTATAGTCTAGACTAGTTAGTGAGGGGAGTTAGTGATGGCTGGCCAATCCCCCTCCTAGCACATGATGCATGCTACCTCTCTCTCATGGCTTAAACCCTGCATGATTAGAGCGTATGGGCTTCGGCCTGAGACGCACTTAGAGTCTGTCCCTAACCCAGACCCCTCCCAAATACACTTAGTTTTAATTTAGGTTAGGAAAAAAACAAAAAAATTGAACCCATGTTCCCCGATCTCGTCAACCTACCTTTCCCCCTGCACTGTTTACAACTGCTCCACCAGCAAGGTAACTCACTGACCACCGCCGTACAAGCGTGATCTCATCCCATCAACTGGTGTTTGATCACGCAGTGGCGGACACGGGAATATTTCCGGAGGGGATTCGGACAAAACAGAAATGAAATAAGAATTTTCGAACCAAAAAAAACTCAGTTAACAAGGGTTTTGGACAATTACATTAACATCCTCAACGCGCATCGCTGCCTTTGTGGTTTGTTATTGCATTCGTTGGAACAGCTCACCTTGCACTGCCCAGACATCACAATTTTTCGTAACTTCTGGAGGGTAATATATCCCCCCTATTTCTCCCTATCCCCCCCCCCCCCTCACTTGAGTCCTACACTGTGATTGCGGTTCGACATTTTCCTTTGCACCGTGTGTGTTTTCAGCGCTGAACTAACATCGCTGGGATCTCAGATGAACCGGCAGTCCTCAGATTGACACGGCCGACTTTGAGAAGCCTAAGATGTACATCAAGTTCTGTCCCTGCCCGAACAAGCCCGAATATTCACCTTCGGCCAACCTCGAGATTTGATTTATTTTTGCGCAGGAAAAATGAATTCAAATATTAAAAGAGGTCGGTTAGGTTAGCTACATTAAAACACTATGTACGGTTAGTTAGGTTAGTATAGCTACATTAATATAAACAGAGAAATATAAATAAACCCGAGGTTGGCCGAAGGTGAATATTCGGGCGTGTTCGGGCAGGGACAGAGCTTGATGTACATCTTAGGCTTCCCGCCGACTTTATGCAGGTTATTATTTTAATCAAGCGTAAATAGTACATATATTTACAACATTTCAGATAGTACATTGATGAAAATTACTTCCCGCAAGAAAATATCCTTATTTTAAATGTTAGAAATGATAGTTAATATAGTTTAATGGTGTAATAAATCTTTATTTTCTCTAACTAAATAGACAAATCTTTTTAACGAGGCCTATTTATTTTTCAGATTACTTCGTTTTGTAATACGTAACTTCAAACTATGTGGATGTGCTCTCAGTAATTATTAGAAATCAACAGAGATGTGGCAGATCGCATCGACCATTTGGCTCAACGTGTGCATCTTGCATGTGTGCCCGATCGTGCATCTTCGGTTTTTTTTTTTTTGGGTTCATTGTAAATGTTTTGATAAAAGGATACTAATGGTCAATTAGGTTAGGTTAGCTACATTATAAATACTTCAAAACACTGTGGACGGTTGATTTGGTTAGGATAGCTACAGTAAAGATACTGTGAAATCATATAAACGGTTTCCTAGCGCTGGATAGCTACATATTAAAAAATTTATTCGCTAGGAAACCATAAAATGATTTTACAGTATTTTTAATGTAGCTAAACTTACCTGATATAACCAACCATCCACATTGTTTTAAAGTATTTATATCTTAGCTAACCTATCCTAATCGACCGCAAAATTTAATGCCACACCGGTTTATACAATGAGATACAGACCTAACAACTTTAAAATTTAAAAAATCATGAGGTCCTCGATAAAAATTTTCAGGCCCATAAATACAGGTTAGATATAAAAAACAACAAATGAGAATCTTTAAATTTAAGTGACATACCTGTACATATGTTACATGATCTCTGCTTCAAAATTTATTTCAACAAATTATAGGTTGCATATATAATTTAGTTGAACATAATTTAGCGCTGTCGTGTAGTGATCATGCAGGGCCGCAACTAAAAAAGATGTAAAATAACATTCTGCTCGTGTAACATTATTATCACTGTTCACAGCAAAAAAAATTTTTTTATTGGAAGCAATACACTTCACGTGTTAGTTGTGTTTTTTTTTGTAGTGACATGTTTCACAATGTCTCCTTTTCCACTATGCGGGATAGAAAAATCAGCACGGCACACGCTACAAAACCCAAAATTGCTTCCTTTACGTGACTCTAGTATTGATGGCAACTCGTTACTGTAAGCTTTCGTAAAACTTGTTTTGTAACTTTTACAAACAAAATCTTGGGGCCCCAAAAAATCGTGAGGAAACACTATTTTGGCGTGAGGGCGTGAGATGGACCTTAAAATCGTGAGCCTCACACCAAAATCGTGAGAGTTGGCAGGTCTGGAGATAGAACGAAAAAAAAAAAATAGCATGAACTTCGGGGAACTTCGGGGAACTTCGGGTGCGGCTCTCTCGTCTGTGAAATGAAGGCTTCCCAATGGAGCCAGCGCCTCGACTAGGTGCTCCCCGGGTCACCGGTCTCCCCTCCCACCGGGCACAAGCCCGTCGGGGGCTACTCCGTCCTCGCCGAGGCCATTAATAATCGCCCCATTAGACCGCCGCGCCTTCCCTCGGCGGCGATACGCCACGCCCTTCCCCTGGGGGCAATCCGGCAGAGTGCAGCACCTCGGACAACTCGCCCGTTCGACTCCAGGCCCTCGCCGACGACACCGCGTCTGGTCTGCTGCATTGACGACACTCCAGGGGAGAAAACCGCAAACCCAAAAGATACGTATTCCGTACGTTATTTCCCATCAGTAGGAACTTCAAGAACATGAGCTTGTGTAGGGCGACCACAACGCAATTTTCGCTCGACATTTCTACAAGTAGCAGATTACAATACGTGTGTGTGTTCAGACGGCGTTGCTTGTATGGTGAAATCAACCGTTCAAAGTTTTTCTAAATAAAAATAAAGGCCTAGTTAGGCATGCACCTCAGGGAGAGGCGCGATTTGACGAAAATAAATAACACTCATTTTTCAAACTTCATCAGCCTTGTCCTTAATATCTTTGTTGCTACTGTACTATTATAATGGTTTGACTAATTCCTTCAATGCAATTTCCCGTGCTGTTTATCGTTTCAATTTTTTTTACATCAGCTGATTTTAACTTGTTTTTTATGTGCTTGCATGTTCATATTTTTGGTATATTTATAATTGTTTTCGTTATTGAGATTTCTTCTGACATACAGTTTAACCAGCAATGGTGTCTTATTTGTGAAACTTTTAAATTAAACCCTCTCTTTCATTTTTTGTTGTTGTCATAAATATTTTCATCGGCCATTCACTAAACGTCGCACCAAGTGATCATAATAATTAAGAAGACTTGTCGCCTTTTTACACCCAAGGCACACATAACTGCAAGAAACGCAAGAGACACAATGTTAAATAATACAATACGCGACATTTCAACGCAAGCATTGTCCAACGTTAAACTTCTTGCGTTTTAGCTTGCGTTTCCGGCCTTGCATATTTGATTTAAAGGGGCTCAAAAAATTCCAAAGCTGCACACGCTGTGTGCACATATGGCTACGATGTGTTTTACTGTATGCATCACGTTTTCACATATTTAACTACTTAACAGAAAAAAAAAACAACAATTTTAAGTCAAATTTTCAGTTTCGCATGTTTCATGATAAACGTGATTTATATAAAAAAAGATAGGAAATATATACTTTTTTGTTTTCTACTTTTTACAATTGCAAGTTGTTGTGGAAATCTTTCGACTTTCTAACTTTTTATCGCTATTAGATAACTTCAGGAATATTTCCCCTTGTGGAAAATGCTCAGTACACTTATCACATGTCTATATATAAAGGCACAAGTCCTACATTCATTACTCGTGTAAATGTATTTGTAAATACACATTATGTATTTAAATTGCAGCATCTGACTCGCCACGGGAAAACGAGGAAGCAACACACGGCATGCTTGGACGTTTATCTTCCACGCGACTGGACATGAATTCCAGTGGAGCAATTCCGGAGCGGCAACAACTCTTTACAACAGTTCGTAACGACTGGAGGAGGAAGCAGTTGTTTACAAAAAAAGAAATGTAACGGGGAGAAATTAAACCCCAGAGTCCTCAGAGCCAGGGGCGAAGGTGGGTCCAAGCAAAACCGAGAAATAAAAACAAAAGACAGATAATTATGACAGAGAGATGGAAGTGAAGGTACACATTACGAACTGTCCCCCCTGGGGCAGGATGCCTAGCGCTAGGCTCTAGTGTCTAGCTGCTTGTTTCTGGTCCCTGAGGAGAGAGAGAGAGAGAGAGAGAGAGAGAGAGAGAGAGAGAAAGAGAGAGAGAAAGAGACAAAGAGAGAGAGAGAAAATGTTTAAATCCTGAAGTCAAATTGCGAGGAGCTGGCATGCTTTGACGCAGATGAAGTAGCTCTCTACCTCACCATTGCCATGCTGAAACACCCAGAATAATACGGGAAATGGTGGTTCCTATAATAGGTTGGAACTAGACTTCTAGTCGTCGAACAGTCACTTACATTAAATAAAACCTCGATGATAGGCGGCTACACGTAGGCCGGTATTCCAGGACAGCGTTTAGCGTTTAACTACTTCATGTTTCGCACTTCTGTACGACACAAAGAGGTCAATCATATTTATTTTAAATGATAAAAAAGCATTAAGATATTTCCATAACCATAAAAAAATGTGAAAATTTTGTACTATCAAAACAAACTTATTTTTCTGGGAAATAAATGTGTAGTTCAATCAGGTTTTGTACAAGTCCAATGCCATGCCGATATAAATAGGAATAAGAAAAAAAGAAATACGTTGAGATGAAAACCATACGGCACATGACAATCCCGGAACTCTGAAATACTGACTCAAAACTCACACGCCATTCCGAAAATAGTAACTCCAGACAGTTAATTCCGAACGGCAGAAATACTTCCTTAAAACGCCATTTATATTCTTAAATGGTTGATAAATTTAACTGCGCTAAGGTGGCAGGCCTCGACTAAATGAAACCCGAAATTTTCACGATTTCAAGAGTATTCTAAATATGTCTAACCAAATTTTAATTTTAGTTAGAATAGCATACCCGAGCGAACACCTACTTCTCCAGGAAAAAAAAAGAAATTCTTATTGCGAGAACTTAAGCCTTTTATTAATAGGCTTAACATAAACTATATTTTACTTTTAAAATACATCCGAGAATGCACGAACCCGTGGTCGGCGGACAGACAGGAGGTTACCCGGTTTTTTTGTTTTTATTTCCTAACCTAACTAATAACTAAGTGTATTTGGGAGGGGTCTGGGTAGGGAAGACTAAGTGCGTCTCAGGCCGAAGCCTATACGCTTTAAGCATGAAGGTTATGAACCATGCAGGAGAGATAGCGTACAACATGTGCTAGGAGGGGATTGGCCAGCCATGGCAACGTTTTAGCCATGACTAACTCCCCTCACTGACTATTCTAGGTTAAAACTAGATAGGTTGGGCCCAGGTAAAACCCGCATAGACACAGGGAAAACCCTGGGCACTTACATGCGGGATGCAAAAGTTCATGCATTAGTTACATGCGGGTTGGCTACGGGAATAGAAGGATGGCTCAGGAAGAAGAGTTGGAAGAGTAGAAAATATCTACTAAGCAAGGGCGGGCACTTGGACATTTTTGTCCGCATTGGGGGGTTTTGGGCACTACTAGTTGAGGTTCCCCAAGAACACTCACAAGATACCAGGTTCACGGCATGCATCAGGGGAGGGGGGGGGGGGTGAGTGACGTCACGGCTAATGGGAAGATGGCGTGCCTGCTATCTCCAGCACAGACACACACACGCCCCGGAAAAGAACGCGCGCTGATGACCGCTAGGAATCACGTGGCAAAGGTTTATATCAAAGGGCAGCCTTCATTTCACAGACGAGGGAGCCAAAACCCGAAGTTCATATTTTTTTTCCCCCGTATCTTTAATGTAGCTATCCTAACCAAATCAACCGTTCACAAGGTTTTAAAGTATTTATAATGTAACTAACCTAACCTAATTGACCATTAGTATCCTTTTTATCAACACCGCCATATTTATTTACAATTAACAAAAAAAAAGAAGATGCACGATCGGGCGTTTGGCTCTCGTCTGCGAAAATAAGGCTGCCCTATATCCACCTTGCGTCTAATGGCGGGAACAGCCTCCATACTAGATGTTTACAGAACACTCTTGCAACTTCTTTCTCTACGTGTGTATTCAAATAATAATTTAAAAAAACAATTTAATTTTATGTCAGTTATTTGATTCGTGGTTTTTTTATGTCGTGCAAAAAAAATCCTCGTAAAAGTCACCGTAATGTTTATGGTAATGGGATAATATTGCCTTAAATATAAAGATGATTTATATGAGGAATATTTTGCGAGGTAACTTACATAAATCCAATTACTGACGTTTAAATAAAACTTTTTTTTATGTTATTACAAAGTGTAACCATTTTAGACGAAGTTAAAATTGGTTCTTGATTCAAAAAGTCATTTTTACTTTCAAGATATTTTTTATTAAAGCATAAAAGAGTGCAATTAGAATTTCCAATCAGCTGAGTTTACCTTTTTTTCTAAGAACGTGAATACGTGTACGTATCAGGTAATATTTTCTATACAAAACATAAAATACGCTATTTTTTTTATTTTAACACCATATATATTCACTGTAACTATTTTACACTGATGTTTTATACATGAAATCGAATAAATTTTGACGAGAGCTGACAATTGAAACGAACGTCGTAGCTTCTCCGAGTCAAAAGTTACACTAAATGGAAATCTCGAAAACGCAGCAAAACGACCTCAAAATGGCGGCGCTTCCCCTTTCCACCACGAGCGATGCGTCACAGTCCTCAGAGCGTAACGAATTTTTTTGATTCTTTAGCTATCCAGTGGTGTACTTAAATTTTTGGATGGAGATAGAAGATATGTAGCTGCAACACCAAACTGTATCCCCCGATTTTATCATACTTTTTTTTTAACGTGACAACGTCTAATAAATCGATGAACGCCGGCTGCACGCAAGAAAAAGTGTCCCGTTACGCACATTGTACGCTTGCGCCGCATCTCTCTTCCACTCGACTGTGGTTTTCATTATTACAACATCAATTTCGGCAATAAAGGTTAATTATTCTTGCATTTTAAAAATATGATTACTAGTATAATTTCCAGTATTTATTATTTTATTATTAAAATAAAAATTGATTCAATTTTTTTCATAAAAGTATGCAATCATTTCCATTAATGTTTTTTTATGACGTTGTCACGTTAAACTATCGTCCGTAAACTGACTTTACAGACAACCAATTTTTTTTTAATTGCCTCCAAGTATGTAAGGCAGTTCTTAAAGACCGTGTTCACGTCAAAAATATTGTTTGTTTCAGCACTGGTGGTCCACCTCGTTTGCGAGGGTCGTAACCTGGAGCACGTGGCCGCAGACCTCGGGGGAAGGTAAAAAGGGCCAACAGAAGAGGAGCTGACAATAGTCCAGGAAACCAAGACTTAAAAAGCCACAAACCTGTGAAAAATTTGTCCAAAGCTGAATTTTTGCACAGTTGTAGATTTGACTATGCTTAATAACATACCGAAAGTTTACCGCTGTAGACCTTGTGCGTATCACCGAAAATTTGCATTTAAGTCCTAGATGACAGCAACTTACATCAGTCCATTAAAATGCTACCCATTTGTACAGTTTTTAATTTAGACTGTCCATAAAACCACCAAAATAATCTTGAGACTCTAATACAGCCATTAATGTTGTAAAAAGCATAAATGGTTAATATTAAAGATGTGATATTAAGCGATTAATTCATGACATATTATTTTTTATCTTTGCCACTCAGATAAAAATACTATTTAAACCAATTTGAAGAGTCCAATGCGAAAAATGTCCAAATAAATGTTTTTGGTTATACCTTTAGCTTTAAGACAGTATATTTATAAAGAGCCTAACGTAATTAGTTGGCTCATTAAAGCGGCCCGAGCGTTGCAGTGTACTGCGGCCGTACTGATCTCTCACGGCCACCGCCGTTCCAGCGCGGCATTGCGACACACTGCGTACTGCGACACTCATTCAACTGGGTCTTATTTAGGGATTACTTAAAACATAGCTAATTCATATGAGAGGGTGTATGTTACATGTAATGAGATATGCATATTTTTTCTTATATGAATGTTTTTTGATACAATAAAATTAACAATAAACGATTTCTGCTTGGAACTTGTAAATGAAAAACTCTAGAGGGCCTCTGGTTTTATATCTGCATGGATTTATTCTCTTTCAAATATTTTATTATTAAAAATTATTTTTTTTAGCAACAATTTTTTTTTATTTCTGATACATCGTTTTATTTTCGATCAGAACAATGCAAAATTTTAATGTAGTCTGTATTTGACAAAATGAAAAATTATATATTTACTTCTTTAAAATCTGTTTACTACATAAAAATTGAATAAAACGATACATCGTAAATGTACTCTAAGTTTTTTTTTTCCTTTTTACAACATAATTCCTATAATAATGGGGTTTTTTTTTCAGAAAATAAATAAAACACGAGTTGTGATGTAAAACGCATAGGTAGCATTACATATTCAGTTTTTTTAAAATAAGTTAATGTATTTGAGTGCTGCGCCTAGCTGACGTCGTTGGATTGCTAGTGGCAAAGAGCGGTGGTGGATGGTTTTGCAAGAGTTTGACCGTATTTTATGACGCTACCTGTGAGAGGGTGTTCGTACCAGAAATCCTAACGGCTAAGGAAACTATCCATTCTCTGTAGTCACGTACGGGTGTGCTACTCGCGCAATATCGTCAAATATCACAACTTTCCGGGACGTTCGCTCATTTCTCGGTAAGCTCTGGTTTCACCAGAACAAAATCTTGTCTGTAGTGATTTCATATTCCTATTACCGTAGTAGTATGGCGTTTGAGGACAAACCAAGTTTGCTGTATACTGGGAGCCTACTTAAAAAAAGTATTTATAGAGTTATTAAATTATTTACGAAACACAATTTTGTGGATCTTTTGGGAAATTATCATTTAGGACTTAACTGCTCGTTATTGGTGTGATCACAAGGGATCATCGGTAAACTTTTGACATGTTACTAAGAAACGTTTATTCTACAACTGTACAAAGTTTCTGCTTTGGGATAATTATCCATATTTCTTAACAGCGAAATTCGTCCCGACCCCAAGCCGACTTCGGCAACCTCACAGTACTACACACTACACGACTCGGATAGCTTCAGGGGTCAAACAAATTGTATGAATCCCTTAACAAATATATCCATTTAAAGAAGAATAAATATGCAACAACGTTTATTGAAAGCGATTTTCACGTAGGGCTCTTTATATTTATGCAAGATGTATTAACTTTTCCGTAAAATTGAATGAAAATGAATTTATCAACTTTAAACATTTAAATTGTCTATTTTATATAAAGATGTTAAAACTTTGTACTTTTTATTACTATCCTCAGATAGGGCAATGTTTCTAGATTATTTTGGGTTCCATACTGTCAGTCTACTCCATAAACTGCATTTGCAATATCCATTATTGTGGATCGTTGCAAAAAATTGACATTTTGGGCTTAACTGCTCGTTTTTGGCGTGACGCACAAGGTTTGCAACGGTAAACTTTTGATATGTTACTAAGAAACGTTCATTCTACAACTGTACAAAGTTTCTTCTTTAAGATAATTTTCCATGTATTAAAGACCTTTGTTTCTTTACAGCGAAATTCGTCCCGACCCGAGCCTACTTCGACAACCTCGCAGTAGTATACACTACGCGGCTCGGATCGCTTTAGCGGTCAGACACATTGTACCAAGCTCTCAACAAGTAAACTAATTTAAAGTTTAAGAACTTTGCAACTACTTTTATTTAATGTTTTCACATCGGGCTCTGTGTGTTTTTGTAATACGTATTTTCATTTGTGCCCTTTTTTCAGAACAACTCTCTTCTAATATTATTGAATAAATATCATATTTAGTCAAACGTAGTGAAAGATTTTTAAATTTAATCATTGAGAATAATGTTTTGAGTAAGTTTTGGTTTGCTATTCTGAAAGTATACTATAGTAATTATGTTGTTGTGCCATATTGTTGAGTGGTCAATAAATTATTATTTAGGACTTAACTTCTCGTTTTCGGTGTTCCGCGCAAGGTTTGCGGAGGTAAACATTTCAAATGTTGCTAGAAAACTTGAATGTTACCACTGTTTTAAATTTCAGTTGGGAGCAAATTTTACAAAGATTAAAAATCTTCGATTTCGTGGGAGTGAGAGTGGCCACAGCGCTTGCGGCTGTGGCTCTGTCGCAGTGCGTAGACGACATTGATAAGCTCGGGAGTCTCTAGTGATCCTATAAATTAAGCTAGACTTTTGAGAGATATGTCCCTGTAAAGCTTAAGAACTACACAACAACTTTTGTTAAAGACATATTTGCGTAAGACCCTTTATGTTTAAGTGAATTGTCTTTTTATTGCCTTGACTGATGTAAAAAAACTTATTTCATTAATTCAACATTTTATTTCTTACCTTTAATATTAACTTTTAGAACTTTATTCATTATAAATGTGCGTAGTAGTGCTTTAAGATTATTTTCATATAGCTATCGAGAGTCTACGGTTAAAAGTGCGAAAATGGGAAGCATTTTAATGAACTGCTGCAAGTCGCTGTCATCTAGGACTTAAATGCAAATTTTCAGTGATACGCACAAGGTCTACAGCGGTAAACTTTCGGTATGTTATTAAGCATAGTCGACTCTACCACTGTGCAAAAATTCAGCTTTGGACAAATTTTTCACAGGTTGAAACCTTTGTTTCCTGGGCTACAAGGGCTTCGACGACGACCTCCGAGAACGAGGGCGGGTGAGGGGGGGGGGGGTTTGATGGTCTCTCAGTCTCCCTGGTGACACGGCGTGGTGCTGCACGAGGGGGGGGGAGGAGGGAACAGACCAGACACTTCTGGGTCGAGCGGGACAAATGTCCCCGATCATCCATTACCAGGCGCGCGGTGCGGCGATAGCAATTTCCCGGGAGAAGCGACTCCCCTAGGATAGGAGGGAGAAATACGTTTATCCTGCACGGAAGTAGAGGCAAAGTATTTATTTTTTTTTATTTTGGTCCCTGCTCAAAATATTTGTCAAGAAGTTCTGAAATGTTTCCCGTGGTAAAGTTATTTTTAGACACGAAAAGTAACTATGTGCTTATCCGCGATCAGTAACTACTCAACTGTTGACCAGTCATTAACAAACGGGTCATGCCGGAATGGGCTTTATACGACCGAATGCTCACTGCCCGAAAAGGGCAGAGAACAAGTAGTTACAATATGCAGACCAAACCTGTCCACACAATATGCATATTTTTTTAATGTGAAATGAACCGGGGTCACAACTGGGTCCCTTTCATCCTGAGGAAGGCACCGTCTAACCACTGCGCTATGCCACGACGCGTTCTCAGCTTCCACTATGAACATACTGCCTAGGGTGGTGAGCTCCCAAATTGAAAGAAAACCAAAATTTATAAACGTGAACCAACTACAGTGAGCTCCCAAATTGAAAGAAAACCAAAATTTATAAACGTGAACCAACTACAGTATATAATCCCACCACCCCAATAGCAATATTCACTTTCACTAATTGATATTTTGGAATTACTCTTTATATCTCAGCACAAACTTGTTGTAGGGTTCGATTTATCGCAGGGATAAACACAAACACTACCCCCCCCCCCCCCCCCCAAACCAGTGATGGAAAACGTGGCGGATGTTGCCGCTGTCCCGCCACACAGGTATTTACTTGCTGAAATCTGCCACCAATCACAGGTCAGGGAATGAGATTGCGTGTTACCACTCCATGCGTCAAGTCTCAGGCAGACACTGGCCTGTCAAACACCTTGTGGAAACCTTTCACTTATGATACCAAATAGGGGTTCTGGGGAAATAGTTATGAACCCGAGTGACAGGGACGAATCACGTCATCAAAATACATACTAAATCAAAAGTATTGAATGACATTACACGCACTATTCAAGTTTACTTTAACTGTTTATTATTATTATTATTATTATTTCCCGATAAAGTTATTTGCATTACCACTTTTGAGTAATTAAAACCTTAAAAAGACTATCAGATAATCAACTGAATGGTTTTCAGGAAAACCGTTTCGCAAACATTGACAGACAATGCTAAATAATTTATTTAAAAATTACGAAAATAACCAAGTTATATCCTGATTTTCAATCGACTGGATAATAACTACTTGAAAATAAAAACCATAAAAGTTAGGCCATTGTTTTCTAAACTTAGCCATGAAAAAATGGATGCGTTCTAAGTTATAGGTACTTACTTGTAATAAAAAAACTAATTTTAGTTTAGCATGCAAATAATTATTTGCAATAAAATAATTGAAGGACTGGAGTGATATTATAAATACGATTGGTAATATAAATTCAATCAAATTAAAAGTATCCAATATTAATTTAAAAACGCGTATAAAATAATTCTTTGAGTGCACACAACAATCCAGATAAATTTTAATTAATAATAAAATTCAATAAATATGTCAATTGTTTATTCTAACTTATTAATTTAAATAATTTATAATGAAAATAAATTATACATAAGGGATCATAACATATCTTACGTAAATACACTGAAAAAGCTTAAACACAATTTCTATTACCAATATTCACACTAAATAAATGCATTTATGATATGTACCAGTATTCAATATCAATTACTAAAGAGTAATATTCAAAAGCTCAGGAGTTGTGTGCTTACCTTGAGAGGCCTCGTGATGGTGACTGTCTCGATTGTCGTCGTGGGCGCCATCTTTGTTTCAGGCGGGCGGCTGTCGCTGCAAGTCAGGACAACTGACAATCAGATTCATTCCATTACAACAACTTAAAACAACCATTGACATTTACATGAATGACAGGAATTTTTTTTTGAAAACTGAACGAGCAGGAAAATGCAATTAAAAATGTTACATAAGTGACATGTACCTTTACACCATCCAATTTCATTTGCGTTTTTACTGCCATGTATGCAATGCAACCGGAAAGAGTAAATGTACAGTTCCTTTCACAGGATGCTGATGCATAACCAAAAAGACAAACCACACACACACACATTGCAAGCGGAATTTACGGTCAGAATACCAAGTATCTAAAATATTGCACATGCCAAGCATAGGCGTGCGCAGGACTTCAGTATTGGTGGTGCCAGATTACACAACAGCCCTGTCATTCACAGACCCCGAGCCTAAAGCGGTCCGGGGGTACTCCCCCGGAAAAATTTGGATTTGAAAGCGCAAAATGGTGCTATTTAAGGTGTTTCCGAACAAAAACATTAAATACACAGATGTAAAAATTTTAACATTTTTTATGACAAATTATGGCTTTGAACGTTATAATCACCAGGAAAACTAGTAAACTATTTACAGTTTTAAGCCTTGTTGAGCCATAAAGTAAATTGCACAAATTGTTTGCACGGAATTCATGCTGGTGGCTTTGAAAAACCGTACTTATATGTTTTCTGAAGACGCCAAATAAATGCTAGAAAAAACATTCTCAAATGTTAAGTTTTAAAATCAACAAATGAAGGGAGTTTTTGTAACATACCTAAAATATGTAAAATATTAAAATAATAAAAATACACAAATAAGAGTGGGCAAAAGTTTTAACTTTTGGAATACAACAAAAATGTTTTGTCGGCGACTGCAAGTCATCGAGTAAGCCTATCTTTTTAACTAACTAAACTCTCTCTTTTTTTTAAATAAACCCTGGCGGACGGCGGCTATTATTTCGTGCGCCTGCCGAGTGGAGTGAACAGTGGACACCGAGCGCGCATTCTATGTAATTCGAGGAGAACTATGAGAAGTATTTACATTTCAGAAGTTTCGTAGCCGCGGCCCGCGTGTACAACACAAGCAATTGCAACTGGCTTGTTTCCGTGTGTATAGTTGGTTCGATTGATAATTGATAGAGCCACGATTATATGGTAATGCGCGATAAAACGAAATAACACCGAAAACCGCTTGAAAACACGAAATAAAACGAAATTGTGCGAAATCCGCGATATGTCACGAAAGTTCGTCTATCCTGATTATTTACGTTTTTTCCCCCCCCATTCTGTAAGGACAATTCACATCTTCAGCACAATCAAATATTTCTTACAGTAACTAGTAGCCATATATATTATATGCGACGGTGATTCATTATAGATTTTAAAATGAAGTCTCGGAATTAACGTAATATTTTCTTTAAACGGTAATCTTGTGTACCAAAATAATTTAAGATGTTGATAACTATGATACAATGGCCGCCGTTCACTTTCTGTAAATACCAAAATAACAAACGTCCAAAATATGTTTTTCTACGATTACGTTTTTAATCATTAAAATATTACACACTAAACCGCATTGCTTTTACTGTTTATTTAAAATAAAGTACGTAGGCTACGAAAATAAAATTAACCCTGCTTAACGTAACGATTGTAAATAATAAATAGTACATGTTTATGTCGGTATTAATTTTCACGTACGTATGTTGGTATTCGGTATGCGTTTGTATTCACATCTATTCTCCATTGTTTTGATCTTTTCAGCACGGCAAGTTTTTGCGTATTGAGAGGTTAAATTCTTCCTATGTGAAAAAATTTTTTTTGATAATGCCTAAAACGAAGGTTTCTGCCAGTGACCGATCGAAAGAATTTTCCAGCGAAGGATTTTATATCAGTGATAAAATTGTAATGTGCAAATTCTGTAACTGCAGGCTAGACTACGAGAGACGCGATACGCTTGTGAAACATGTCGGGAGTGAAAAACATAAGCGTTTGAGGCAAAACTCATCTGTTAAACGACATCCTTGTCTAAGAGTCTTTAATGCCATTAATTTGCTGTTCAACCCAAGAAATGTGAGTAGGGTTAGCATAGAAGATGCAAACCTACAGAAGTCTCTGCATAACTTGCCTTCTGTTTCCCATCTTCCCATTGATACATTCATACATGGCTATGTTGCTTTCAAAAAAATAATTGAGGGTGAACTTTCATTGCCAGAAACAAGCCAAATTGATGTTGCAAAGGTACTGTGCTCCCTTAAAGGGGACTACAGTGAATTTGCTCAAGCCAGTTTAAGGGCAATCTGGTTCCCAACATCAAATGTTGATGCAGAACGTTCATTTTCCAGGTATTCACTGGTAGTTAGTGACAGAAGACAACGTCTCACTCCAGAAAATGCGGAAAATTTAACTATGATAGCATTTCAATAAAACCGTCTTAATAGTAACTTTAGAAGTGCTTAATTGTGTAATTTTGTAGTGTATGTGATTGTAATTAAGTCGTGAAATTTTTAGTAGTTATTTGAAAGTTTGAATTTATGAATTTGCAAATGAACTTAACTATCTATGAATTTGCAAATGAACTTAATTGTAATTATATCATGAGGTTTTAGTGTTTATTAATATTTGTTTTAATAAATTTGCATGTCGTACAGAAAAGCAAGAAAATTTTGCCGTGGGTATTTTGAGCAAAAAAATAAAACCATATAACACCGAAATCTTTATTTCTTTACACCGAAATTTGTCTTAAAATAACACCACAAAATCTTGACTCTAATAATTGATATACTGATAGTGTTATGAGCACATATCTGTAACTCGACACGATTGGAAAACATATTTTTTTTTAATTAATACGGATTTTTGTAAGTATGTATTATTTGTGCTTGTAAAAAACAAATAACTTTAACCCTAATGGTGGTGCCAAGGCACCTGTGGCACCTACCGTGCGCACGCCTATGATGCCAAGTAGATATCCGTTAAATTATGGCTATGACACTGGTTAACGTTTTATTTAGAACGTAGAATTTATACTGGGCGTCTCATGTCCAAAAATAATTCTGAAAACCCAGGTTTCAGCCATTTTTATTCTTCTGCAAACAGTTCAAAAACGAAATATGGAAACAGAACTACTCACTCGCTTTCAGAGTATTCTTAAGTGCTTTTCGAAAAAAAAAGTTATCTCGGATGTTCTGAACAGATTTCAAATAGCGTCTGAGCCGGGGTTATAAAGGTTGTGACAGGTTCTGGTGTGGCCCAGTGGAAAAACCGTATTACTCTTTGCTAGTTGGCTGGAAGAGCTATCAATGTTTCAGTATTCTCATTTCATCACTGGATTCACCAGCGGCTAAAAAGGCCCGCAAATCGCAGAATCCGCACAATGCTGCAGGCACTGTTAAGCACAGCCTGTTGCCAAAGTCAATTCGCACAATTTCCCCGTCGCTTGAAATCCAGGCTCCCGCCATTTCCCGATAAAATTTCCCTTTCCCGGGGGGGGGAACGACGGCAGAAGAAACAGAAAAGAGCCAAGGAAACGCGGAGACAAAAGAAATGAAACACTTCATCTACATCACGCGGTAGTCAAACGAACGAATTTCTTTCCTCTTTTTTTTTTCTTTTTCGGTCCCGGAACAATCCAATTCAATCGCGGGACCGGCGTTTTTTTTCCTCTCCCCAAACGCTCGGAAAAAAACGTCACAGGGGAATGTGGAGGGGGAGGAGAGCGAGTGAGAAGAGAGAGATAGAGAGGAGAGAGAGGAGAGAGAGGAGTGGAGCATAGAGGAGCATAGAGCAGCATAGAGGAGCATAGAGGAGCATAGAGGAGCATAGAGGAGAGAGAGGAGCATAGAGGAGCATAGAGGAGCATAGAGGAGCATAGAGGAGCATAGAGGAGCATAGAGGAGCATAGAGGAGCATAGAGGAGCATAGAGGAGCATAGAGGAGCATAGAGGAGAGAGAGGAGCATAGAGGAGAGAGAGGAGCATAGAGGAGAGAGAGGAGCATAGAGGAGAGAGAGGAGCATAGAGGAGCATAGAGGAGCATAGAGGAGCATAGAGGAGAGAGAGGAGCATAGAGGAGCATAGAGGAGCATAGAGGAGCATAGAGGAGCATAGAGGAGCATAGAGGAGAGAGAGGAGCATAGAGGAGCATAGAGGAGCATAGAGAGAGAGAGGAGCATAGAGGAGCATAGAGGAGCATAGAGGAGCATAGAGGAGCATAGAGGAGCATAGAGGAGCATAGAGGAGGAGAGAGAGGAGCATAGAGGAGCATAGAGGAGAGAGAGGAGCATAGAGGAGCATAGAGGAGCATAGAGGAGCATAGAGGAGCATAGAGGAGCATAGAGGAGAGAGAGGAGCATAGAGGAGCATAGAGGAGCATAGAGAGAGAGAGGAGCATAGAGGAGCATAGAGGAGCATAGAGGAGCATAGAGGAGCATAGAGGAGCATAGAGGAGCATAGAGGAGGAGAGAGAGGAGCATAGAGGAGCATAGAGGAGAGAGAGGAGCATAGAGGAGCATAGAGGAGAGAGAGGAGCATAGAGGAGCATAGAGGAGCATAGAGGAGAGAGAGGAGCATAGAGGAGAGAGAGGAGCATAGAGGAGCATAGAGGAGCATAGAGGAGCATAGAGGAGCATAGAGGAGAGAGAGGAGCATAGAGGAGCATAGAGGAGCATAGAGGAGCATAGAGGAGAGAGAGGAGCATAGAGGAGCATAGAGGAGCATAGAGGAGAGAGAGGAGCATAGAGGAGCATAGAGGAGAGAGAGGAGCATAGAGGAGAGAGAGGAGCATAGAGGAGCATAGAGGAGCATAGAGGAGCATAGAGGAGCATAGAGGAGAGAGAGGAGCATAGAGGAGCATAGAGGAGAGAGAGGAGCATAGAGGAGCATAGAGGAGAGAGAGGAGCATAGAGGAGCATAGAGGAGCATATAGGAGAGAGAGGAGCATAGAGGAGCATAGAGGAGCATATAGGAGAGAGAGGAGCATAGAGGAGCATAGAGGAGCATAGAGGAGAGAGAGGAGCATAGAGGAGCATAGAGGAGCATAGAGGAGCATAGAGGAGCATAGAGGAGCATAGAGGAGAGAGAGGAGCATAGAGGAGCATAGAGGAGCATAGAGGAGAGAGAGGAGCATAGAGGAGCATAGAGGAGCATAGAGGAGCATAGAGGAGCATAGAGGAGAGAGAGGAGCATAGAGGAGAGAGAGGAGCATAGAGGAGAGAGAGGAGCATAGAGGAGCATAGAGGAGCATAGAGAGAGAGGAGCATAGAGAGAGAGGAGCATAGAGGAGCATAGAGGAGCATAGAGGAGCATAGAGGAGCATAGAGGAGCATAGAGCAGCATAGAGCAGCATAGAGGAGCATAGAGGAGCATAGAGGAGCATAGCGGAGCATAGAGGAGCATAGAGGAGCATAGAGGAGCATAGAGGAGAGAGAGGAGCATAGAGGAGCATAGAGGAGAGAGAGGAGCATAGAGGAGCATAGAGGAGCATAGAGGAGCATAGAGGAGAGAGAGGAGCATAGAGGAGCATAGAGGAGAGAGAGGAGCATAGAGGAGCAGAGAGGAGCATAGAGGAGAGAGAGGAGCATAGAGGAGCATAGAGGAGAGAGAGGAGCATAGAGGAGCATAGAGGAGAGAGAGGAGCATAGAGGAGCATAGAGGAGCATAGAGGAGCATAGAGGAGCATAGAGGAGCATAGAGGAGCATAGAGGAGCATAGAGGAGAGAGAGGAGCATAGAGGAGCATAGAGGAGCATAGAGGAGCATAGAGGAGCATAGAGGAGCATAGAGGAGAGAGAGGAGCATAGAGGAGCATAGAGGAGAGAGAGGAGCATAGAGGAGCATAGAGGAGAGAGAGGAGCATAGAGGAGCATAGAGGAGAGAGAGGAGCATAGAGGAGCATAGAGGAGCATAGAGGAGCATAGAGGAGCATAGAGGAGCATAGAGGAGCATAGAGGAGCATAGAGGAGAGAGAGGAGCATAGAGGAGAGAGAGGAGCATAGAGGAGCATAGAGGAGCATAGAGGAGCATAGAGGAGCATAGAGGAGCATAGAGGAGAGAGAGGAGCATAGAGGAGAGAGAGGAGCATAGAGGAGAGAGAGGAGCATAGAGGAGCATAGAGGAGCATAGAGGAGCATAGAGGAGCATAGAGGAGCATAGAGGAGCATAGAGGAGCATAGAGGAGCATAGAGGAGAGAGAGGAGCATAGAGGAGCATAGAGGAGCATAGAGGAGCATAGAGGAGCATAGAGGAGAGAGAGGAGCATAGAGGAGAGAGTGAGAGAGGAGAGAGAGAGAGGAGGGAGAGAGAGGAGAGAGAGAGAGGAGGGAGAGAGAGGAGGGAGTGGGGAATGACTGAGCTGCTCAAGTGTCTCTGAGCGACTCCATGGATGGGCAGTGTCCTCTATGTATATTTGATCGTGTATTGTAATCCTGCGTTGCTATGGTATCCCTTGTATATTTCTTCGTGTCATATACTGCAAGAAGAGACATGGAAAAGCGTCTGGCATTGCAGCTGTGTGTATGCATAGTGTTCACTTACTTACCATGTACTAATGTTAATAATGTTCGCAGCCTTTCACGGCCAATTGTCTGAAGTAGCCTGGCTTCTGGGTTGTAGCCGCGTCCTCGGCGGATAATTCACTCGACGTTTCGGTCGACATTGCAGTCGCCATCATGAGGGAGCAGTTACCTACTGCAAGCATAGCTGCGCTAGTGGAAGTTTTTGGTTGTCGTCATAACCCTGTCACGGTAATGGAAGGTGTTGGAAGCGAAAGTATGTAAGTGTGTGAGTGGGGGAGTGTGACAGTGTGAGTGGGGGAGTGTGACAGTGTGAGTGGGGGAGTGTGACAGTGTGAGTGGGGGAGTGTGACAGTGTGAGTGGGGGAGTGTGACAGTGTGAGTGGGGGAGTGTGACAGTGTGAGTGGGGGAGTGTGACAGTGTCACCGTGGGAGTGTGACACTGTCACCGTGGGAGTGTGACAGTGTGAGTGGGAGTGTGACAGTGGGAGTGGGAGTGTGACAGTGTGAGTGGGAGTGTGACAGTGTGAGTGGGAGTGTGACAGTGTGAGTGGGAGTGCGACTGTGGCAGGTACTTCAGCACCCGAACTCGGGGTCCGTCCAGCGCAGTCGAGAACGAGTTCTAAAGAGGGGAACGTCCGTATTAATTTTTTTTTTTTCGCACTCTCCCCCTACAAAACGTCCCCCAGACAGTAAAAAAACTAAAACGCACGGAAGTGGCCTGCGGAGGAAAGCGGAACTCCGCTAACCCCCCCACTACCAGGCAACAGGGCACAACCCCACCGAGGGAGAGATAACTCACACGGGAGACTAGGGATAGTAATCTAGCCGCGGCACACAATAAGCCACGGGCGCGGATTCTCCACGGGGAACTAGGGAGTGGAAGACACCGAGGAAGGGGCTTATGGCCAGGGGTGGGGCGGGAATGGCTGGAAGGAGACACACCCGCAGGGCTTATCTGTCTCGGAGACACAGACTTGCGCCGGGGGGAATTTTTTTTTTTAATTTGGCGCGCGACCGAGCTCTTGTAGAGGATGGGAAAAGGCGAAACAGAGAAAAGGGGGAAGGGGCGCACGACAAAGTACTTCCAGAGCCAAGACGAACGGAAAATGAGGAAACACACGCCCTACCCCTCCCCCCCCCCCCTCACACACACACACACACACACACACAATTCAAAATCGCGAACGAATTTGCGCTCCACAATTCAGGCGGGACAAGACTATCCTGATGAGGCAGCTACCATCCGTCCGACGTAACACCGCAGGGGCTGCTACAGTTAATCCGCCGTAACACCACACGCACAACGCCATTCGCGTTAGCCTGCACGTTTTTGGATTGACAGTTACAAAGGATATCCCGAGTAAAACAAAACAGCGTAATGTAAATATTATTTTTAAAAAGCGATAGCTACTTTGAATTTTGCGTTTCATCTCAAATCTTCAAACAGATATTTACTAAATGATATCTAGTTAACAGTAAAACGTCACCCAAGTGTTCAAAATTATTATAACTTGCACGACTTTTTAAAGCTTTAAAATAACGTTTAATAAATATTTGGTGAGAAAATGTGTGTCCCAACAAAAAATGCAAGATGGCTATCGGAATTATTTACAGGAAAAACACCATAAAAAAAAAGAACTGACAAGGAAACTAAGTAAATAAACTAGCACACCATGACTTGCACCATGTCCTTTTATTTAAAATGATTGAAGGCTCTTTCAAACCACTTTGTTTACTTGTCTTCATGAAAGGACCGCTCACAAATCCAGTTCCTTTATCGTCTGGGGTGCAGTGAAAGTATCTGCAGCTTGGGAAAACCACCCACCGCTACTTGTATGCCAACTTCATAACCACGACTGTGAGGGAGATTATGGTAATTATCTGCCCATCACACAACAAACCGAGGAAAGCATTAATTTTTTTGGAAAATACCAAGTAGCAAATTTAAGTTGAAATTTCTGATAAGTAGATACATTTTCCCCCTTTGATACATCCCACCCACCCAAAAAATTACTTCCCCATATTTAAAAAAAAAATGCTTAAAATGTTAATCATTTGAATAAAACCCTACCCCTACGAGATTTATCTTCAGGCCTGGATTGATTTCCCATGTTTGCAGAATGGTTTCATAGTTTGTTGAAATTTTTTGACAAGCTATTATTCCTGGTTACAATGTATGTCATAGAGAAACCTCAATAAAGGGCAAAACAGATGAATTAAGAATTCTTGTTCTGTCTGATATTTAAGTTTGAATGTGTTCGTCTGTGCTGTTATCGTTGTGTTGTCCATGATAACCGTTTAGGTTCATCGCTGGGTTCATATGTTTGACTCAAGATGATTTAGGATTGTTTTCTGTGGGTTTATGTTTTCAATTTTTTTATTTCTTATTTTGCATTTATGAATTTTTCCTACGACAAACAGTGCAAAACTGCAATGGCGAATGTAAAAAAAATCAGCTTTATTTCTTCCTTTTCTTTAATTTGTGTATTTACATAGTTCGCATAAAAAAATTTAATTTTTTGTAATTTGATACTATTTTCAAAGCGAAAGCTAGCATTAAAAACCTTTGTTTTTAATTTTTTTTTTTTTTACAATATATTGGTTTTACGTTGTTAAGTGGTCCAGTACTTTTAAATTAGTATAGCATTTTTGTTTGGTCATTCTGGAATTAAGCTTTAACCTTCTTTATTGTTTCGCCCACTAGGTTGGATGGATGTTGGTTATGGAGGCAGGCCGACTCGTGTTAGCCTCACGACTGCTTGGCAGTTCCCTCCCGCGCCACACCACACACTGCCTTGCTGCCCGAGTTCTGCACCTGGCTTCCTGCGGGACGCAGAGGGGGAGAGAGGCGGACTGGAGAAAGTAGAAGGGCCCAAGTCCCTCTGACAACACTCGTGGCCCTTCAATCTGAACTTTCTGGGCTTCATTTGCACGACCTGGCCCCTCGAGAATTGGGACACGGCTCCTGGGGGTTCCGGCAACATCTGGTCGCTAAACTCTGGGTCTCGTGCGTGCTCTCTGAAGACGCTCGCTCTCTGAAGACGCTCGCTCTCTGAAGACGCTCGCTCTCTGAAGACGCTCGCTCTCTGAAGACGCTCGCTCTCTGAAGACGCTCGCTCTCTGAAGACGCTCGCTCTCTGAAGACGCTCGCTCTCTGAAGACGCTCGCTCTCTGAAGACGCTCGCTCTCTGAAGACGCTCGCTCTCTGAAGACGCTCGCTCTCTGAAGACGCTCGCTCTCTGAAGACGCTCGCTCTCTAAAGACATTAACGGTAGATACCATCGAGTATGAACAGCTCTAAACCAGGCCTCGTTACTTCAGGGCGGGTTTGGACAAGGAGGAAGAGGTAAGCGGGGAAGAGATAAAGAGGGGGAGAGATAAAGAGGGGGAGAGATAAAGAGGGGGAGAGATAAAGAGGGGGAGAGATAAAGAGGGGGAGAGATAAAGAGGGGGAGAGATAAAGAGGGGGAGAGATAAAGAGGGGGAGAGATAAAGAGGGGGAGAGATAAAGAGGGGGAGAGATAAAGAGGGGGAGAGATAAAGAGGGGGAGAGATAAAGAGGGGGAGAGATAAAGAGGGGGAGAGATAAAGAGGGGGAGAGATAAAGAGGGGGAGAGAAGAGGCGAGGGGTCGCTCGATTCCTGCGGAAGCGAAAAAGCGCCCCTCGAGGAAGAAAATCGGGCGTAACAAAAGCGCCAGTAACGCAAACCGACCCACTTCGACACCAGGGTAGGGGGTTTGCGGGGAGCGCTTCAGGAAATAAGTTTGGATTGGGGAAGAGGGGGGGAGGTAGGAGGTTGAATTAAATTTTCAGCCAAGCCGGTTGGGCTACATGTAGGGATGCAGGGGTAGGGGTGCCGAGCCCAGGGGATGTAGCAGGCCGAGATTTATCAGGGCTGGCGACATGGAGCAACCCCTGTTAATTCGGAGCAACCCCCTCGCTGCTACACACCCCCCAATCCAGAGAGGTTTTCCCGACGAACAAGCGCGCAGTGCCCACACACCTACACGGTGGTCTAAAACACACCTGAAAACTACTTGCAAGAGAAAATTAAATACGTCCATGCAAATGCATATGCATTTAACTTAATGACCGTCCAACTGTATATCAACATCAACCAAGAGTAACTGCATAGATTTCACATTGTTTTTAACGTTTTCCACCATCATTTGATATCCACGTGAAAGTCGTGTTGTTTTACAAGCATCAAACATAGATGCAAAATTTCTAATATTTACATTCAACACAATTACAAGACAATGAATATTAAAACACAAATGAGCATTTAAGGGTATTTGGCTCGTCATTACTGGTAACACTCGTTCCAAATGTTGTTAACTAAAGTACATGCCACAAACAAGCGCAGTTTCTTGATACTTAACTTTTATCAACGTTTTTAGTCTGGCAGCTGATTATTCTTCAGTCATTTATGAAGAGAATACTGGGAAATTGTTGTTTAGGCGATTATTTTAAAAACTAAATACCTACTTATTTCATTTTATGAAATTGTTTTTGTGGAATGGCAGTTTAATGCCCGACATAAATATGGCATAAGGTGTACTCATACTACAACAATAATCTTATAATATTATCAAAACAGTCAAAAACTTGTTAAAACTCCTGCTCAAACTTCATTATTTTCCACGTCTCTCTTTACTCTCAAAACAAAACTCTGAAGTCGAAATACGGTTAATTGTCTACGAATATCCAGTTATCAGAAATTATGAAGAACTATTCGCTTATTCCAGGCGAATTCTTAGTAAATTTACTGTAATTTTTAACAGTGTAAGAGTGGTTACCCCGTTTCCGAATGTCACTTGCAAAGCAACACAATATTATTATTTTTTTCCCGAACTCTTGACAAACACGTGAAGTTATTTACAAACACAGCAAAAGTGGCAGAAAAAATACACCATTGGTATACTTTTGAGAACTGTTCAAATGAGATAAGTTACACGAGATAAAACTAGACAATCGCAGGTCTCCTAGCCTTAATTCATTTTGTAATTGTACCAACACTTCTGAGGACTGCTGACTTCTCCCAAGTTCTCGCAGGGAAAGGGCTGAATGGCCGGGAGGAAAGGCGAAGGAAGATAACCACGAGACACGTTTCTCGCTCCATGGCACAGTAAAGCCCCAAGCCAAGGGAGCAATCAATGCAAGAGTTTTTTTTTAAGTAGTATTATTATAACTAGAACACCTTAAAGTAAACTTGCAATATTACACACACCATAATCATTCAGATGTGTCTAGGGGCGGTATACCCAGACGTTTCAGTAAGGTAGCGAATATGCACTGCCTTGTTGGGCAACTGCCATACCCTAACTCTCGGGTCATATTCCAAAACATGTCCTAACTGAACCCCTGTAAGGTATCAGATCGGCAGCCGTTTTAATAAACCAGGACTTGTGCGAGGCAATAAACAGTTGTACTTCGTGGAATCCATCTTAATTTTAGCTTATTTTTTAAAACTATGGAATTATGATGTGAAATAAAATATTTAATTTTGGTTGAACAAGAATAAACGATGAATTTTTGGCCGTATTTATGTTTGCTGTTTTTTAAAATATTAGGGGGGGGGGGGAATTACAATCGTAAAAGTTCCGTTAAAGTTCATTAAAAAGGTGTGTGTGTGTGTGTGTGTGTGTGTGTGTGTGTGTGTGTGTGTACACACACACAGAGTTATGGATCAAATCGGCAACAGATAGGACACCAAAAATCAGTGTCCTAAAAATAAGGGACTGGCCGTGTCCTATCGTGCACTTGGAATACGGTTAGGGTACAGGTATAGAATATTCAACACCTAAACCCTTATTTTTGTGTCTTGGAATACGGCCCTAGAAGTTTCAAGAAAATATTTTTTTTTCTCACCACATATCTTCAGTTATTTTGCACAATACTGCGACGTAGGGAACAAAAGAAACGCTGCTTCATGTTGCGCCAGACAAGCTAATCAAGTATCAATTATAATTGTTAATTTTGTAAGAATATACCGCTGTTTAAGTATGTACGTTCACTGAAACACCCGTGACATCATCTTAAACGGAGTTTACTATTGTTTAACGCAATGAAGGCACTATTAATTTACATCGGTAGTTGCTTGTCGAGAGAATTCCTAGCGATAAGTGAAGGGGTTTAGTAATAGACCATGTATGGGATTGCTAACATGAATTAACTATGGCCAGTTGCACCCATCTGATCTTCCATTTGCCACTTTATCTCAGCAAAAAAAAAAAAACTGATAAAGGGACAATTCCTCTAAACGTTGCACCAACACATATTGGGAATACACGATCTTCTCGCACATGAACCATTGTTCATACATTTTCAATTTACGGCAACAGTGCCTAATAAAGCTTAAGTTTCTATTGGCGGGCTGGAACAATATAAAGTCGATACAATCGATCGTGAAACGGCGAGAAAATGATTGATGTGATAGCCACAGATAGCAGCACATGCTGCCTTTGCCCCGTCTTGTGGGATTATTTCCGACAAGAACCCACATGCCGGTATTTAAAAGCTATAACCAAAGTCTGAAATACGAAAAGTATTTGTTAAAACAATTGCAGCTATTTTAACGAGGAAACTACTTATGACGAAATAGTAAGCCTTATTAAACAAAATCAATGAGCATTTCAAATACTTATAATATAGTTATTTTATGAGGAAAATGGTTACACTAGAAAATTTAGCAAATTTTCATAAATTTTGGTACATCATTCTATTAACATTTAAGTCTGGCTGCAAAGTCATCTACACAAAGTCAGTACAGATTCCGAACATGTCTACCGCACTATGTTGTTTGATCCAAGATCATCGTTACGAAGCGCCAGGATAGTCTGTTCATCTCGCAGTTCCCACAGATATTCGCTCGGCGCAATAATAATCTTAGAATATTATCAAAACATTCAAAAACTTGTTAATTCTCCTGCACAAACCCTATTATTTTCCACGTGTGTTTTTACTCTCACAACAAAATTCTTAAGTTGAAATACGGGTGATTTGTACGAAAATCCCAGTCATTATAAATTATGAAGAAATCTTAAGTTTATTTCAGGCGAAATCTTAGTTGAAAAGTCCGTACATTTACTGTAATTTCTGACAGTGTGCGAGTGGTTAACCAGTTCCAGAATTCCACTTGCAAAGCAACACAAAAAAAAATTTTTTTTCCCGAACTCCGACAACCTCGTGATGTTATTTAGAAAAACAGAACAACAGTGGCAGAAGAAAAAAACACCACTGGCATACTTTAGAGAACTATCAAATGGGACAAGATACACGCGTGGCGCAACAGAACATACGGCCAATGACCACACACCAGCTCACGACACTATATCCCGGCCCGAACTCCAATGTTGCAAACTGGGCCGTTGCATTACTACATCAGACCCATTAGAGGCGAAAAGGAGAGGTGGATACGAAAATGGAGCATCGGAGGATCGGGTGGTGGGGGGGGGGGGGGGGGAGTGGGGTCCGCTCACGGCAACGTACTTTCCACGTTAGCCAACTTGCGAAAACATAAAACCCCGCAGGGAGTGGAACCCTAGCTGTAGTTGTTACCTGGCGGCGGACACAGACACTAAAGAGAGAAAGGGAGAGATACGTGAATAATGAAAAAAGTTCAAACGGCGTAGTAGAACAAAAAAGAGTTCATGGGAGACTGTGTTCGAAACTGAGGATAACGACGGGAGCGCATTAAAGCCTTCCGCTTCACGTGGCAATGCCCTCGCTGACCAGAGACAGAGATAAGGACGGACAAGTGAAAGGAAGGGGGGGGGGGGGGGGGAGAAGGACAGTACGGCCATTTAATCAGCTGAGCGCAGCCGCCTGGAACGGCCCCGTCTGGAAGAGTCCAGCGAGACGTCCATTTTCCAGGGAGAGAGGAGGTCCAGCGACGAGACTCAGACTTGCTCACTGACTTCCCTGCACGCGGTCATCACGTTCCACTTCCGCGATCTGCTTTCTGCCAACTCCGCAGTTCACTAACTACCGAGCAATCTAACCTCCTGCAGTGCACAAAAACAAACTAAGGAGTATAAATAAACGGTAATAAAATCTGTTCGTAAACGCAGTTGTTCAAAGAATACATTCCAGTTCGGCCACGTGCCATACCAGGATATTTCGAACAGTTTTATAAAATGTATCATTTACAAAATTAATTAAAACACTTAAAAGGAAATAAATTTTTGGAGATTTTTTTTTTATGAGAAGCACTAAATGTAACATAAAGGAAGTATTCGTCCGCCTGAATGTCCACACAAATATTACCTCACCAAGAACACACGACTCAAGTTGGTAAATAACCGAACTGAACCGAACCCATCGCAACCAACCCAACCCAAGGTTATGTTAGGTTAGGCTAATTTTTATTTATTTCCTACAAGTTTTCTCAAAGTCGGTGCATTTTATGCGCTTCGGGTAATTTCGGAACAGTTAGGATGAATTTATTTCATACAATTTACCGTAAAAATTATGTCCACTTTTGAATCAAACTCTTGTTTGCCGTAATTTACTGATAATCATGTATGACGACCAACTGCAAAAACTTAAAAATTGAACACAAAATATTTGAAAACAAGATGGCATGTCTCGGTTTCTTTCTTTAAAAAAAACGGCGTTAGTTTCGCTTCGAATGTCACTCGTTTGGCAACATTGCTTCTCTCGTGAAGTTCGTTATGAAACATAACCTAAAAATAAACTAAAAATAAATTTATTTAATATATGTTTGATCAAGCTGAACACTTTAATCAGAGTTTTATTTTTAACAACGTTTAGGAACTAGTTTTGAATTTACGTTTCACAGGTAAATATTGTGATTTTTTTTGTGTTATCTTTGTACTTTTTCCAACACATTTGCAAAGTTTCGGTTTCTTACGCAGCGTAGATGGCGGCATATTTTTTTATAATATAAAAATTAATGTGCCGGAGGTTTTTAATATTAAAAAAAATTGGTTGTCTGTAAAGTATGTTTACGGACGATAGTTTAACGTGGCAACGTCATAACAAAACATTGATGAAATGATTGCATACTTTTATGAATAAAATTGAATCATTTTTATTGAATTATCACTATTTTGTATGGATACAAAGAAGGAGTGAAATGAAATCTACAATTTAATTGATACATTTACTTTCATTTGCACTCATTAATTAAAATATGTTTATTACTTTAACGAACAGATTATTTTAACTATAACTTTTGTACATGTTTGCTATTTAACTTGTTCCAATCAGTGTTATTCTGTCAAGGATAGGACGATGATAGGAAAAGTAGGAAACGAATGGGAGTGCTTCAAGTTTAATGTGCCTCGAAAAAGTCTAATCGATGGTTGTTCCAATCGGGTGGAAGAGAGATAGATGCGGCGCAAGCGTACAATGAGCGTAACGGGACATTTTTTTTCGTGCGTGCAGCCGGCGTCCATCGATTTATTAGACGTTGTCACGTCGAAGAAAGCATGAGCTTCGGGGTTTTGTCTCTCTCGTCTGTGAACAGAAGGCTTGCCGCGTGTCCCCCCCACGCGGCGCCGCAGAGGAGCGCCTGTTCTCGTGCCCCACTGGCGCGCCAACACGAGTCCCGGCCCGCAGCCTCCACACACACACACACGCACACACACACCCGAGCACACACACACCCGAGCACACACACACCCGAGCACACACACACCCGAGCACACACACACCCGAGCACACACACACACCCGAGCACACACACACACCCGAGCACACACACACACCCGAGCACACACACACACCCGAGCACACACACACACCCGAGCACACACACACACCCGAGCACACACACACACCCGAGCACACACACACACCCGAGCACACACACACACCCGAGCACACACACACACCCGAGCACACACACACACCCGAGCACACACACACACCCGAGCACACACACACACCCGAGCACACACACACACCCGAGCACACACACACACCCGAGCACACACACACCCGAGCACACACACACCCGAGCACACACACACCCGAGCACACACACACACCCGAGCACACACACACCCGAGCACACACACACACCCGAGCACACACACACACCCGAGCACACACACACACCCGAGCACACACACACACCCGAGCACACACACACACCCGAGCACACACACACACCCGAGCACACACACACACCCGAGCACACACACACACCCGAGCACACACACACCCGAGCACACACACACACCCGAGCACACACACACACCCGAGCACACACACACACCCGAGCACACACACACCCGAGCGCACACACACACCCGAGCACACACACACACCCGAGCACACACACACCCGAGCACACACACACCCGAGCACACACACACCCGAGCACACACACACACCCGAGCACACACACACACCCGAGCACACACACACACCCGAGCACACACACACACCCGAGCACACACACACACCCGAGCACACACACACACCCGAGCACACACACACCCGAGCACACACACACACCCGAGCACACACACACACCCGAGCACACACACACACCCGAGCACACACACACCCGAGCACACACACACACCCGAGCACACACACACACCCGAGCACACACACACACCCGAGCACACACACACCCGAGCACACACACACACCCGAGCACACACACACACCCGAGCACACACACACACCCGAGCACACACACACACCCGAGCACACACACACACCCGAGCACACACACACACCCGAGCACACACACACACCCGAGCACACACACACACCCGAGCACACACACACACCCGAGCACACACACACACCCGAGCACACACACACACCCGAGCACACACACACACCCGAGCACACACACACACCCGAGCACACACACACACCCGAGCACACACACACACCCGAGCACACACACACACCCGAGCACACACACACACCCGAGCACACACACACACCCGAGCACACACACACACCCGAGCACACACACACACCCGAGCACACACACACACCCGAGCACACACACACACCCGAGCACACACACACACCCGAGCACACACACACACCCGAGCACACACACACACCCGAGCACACACACACACCCGAGCACACACACACCCGAGCACACACACACCCGAGCACACACACACCCGAGCACACACACACCCGAGCACACACACACCCGAGCACACACACACCCGAGCACACACACACCCGAGCACACACACACACCCGACACACACACACCCGAGCACACACACACACCCGAGCACACACACACACCCGAGCACACACACACACCCGAGCACACACACACACCCGAGCACACACACACACCCGAGCACACACACACACCCGAGCACACACACACCCGAGCACACACACACACCCGAGCACACACACACACCCGAGCACACACACACACCCGAGCACACACACACACCCGAGCACACACACACCCGAGCACACACACACACCCGAGCACACACACACACCCGAGCACACACACACACCCGAGCACACACACACACCCGAGCACACACACACCCGAGCACACACACACCCGAGCACACACACACACCCGAGCACACACACACACCCGAGCACACACACACCCGAGCACACACACACCCGAGCACACACACACCCGAGCACACACACACCCGAGCACACACACACCCGAGCACACACACACCCGAGCACACACACACCCGAGCACACACACACCCGAGCACACACACACCCGAGCACACACACACCCGAGCACACACACACCCGAGCACACACACACCCGAGCACACACACACCCGAGCACACACACACCCGAGCACACACACACCCGAGCACACACACACCCGAGCACACACACACCCGAGCACACACACACCCGAGCACACACACACCCGAGCACACACACACCCGAGCACACACACACCCGAGCACACACACACCCGAGCACACACACACCCGAGCACACACACACCCGAGCACACACACACCCGAGCACACACACACCCGAGCACACACACACCCGAGCACACACACACCCGAGCACACACACACCCGAGCACACACACACCCGAGCACACACACACCCGAGCACACACACACCCGAGCACACACACACCCGAGCACACACACACCCGAGCACACACACACCCGAGCACACACACACCCGAGCACACACACACCCGAGCACACACACACCCGAGCACACACACACCCGAGCACACACACACCCGAGCACACACACACCCGAGCACACACACACCCGAGCACACACACACCCGAGCACACACACACCCGAGCACACACACACCCGAGCACACACACACCCGAGCACACACACACCCGAGCACACACACACCCGAGCACACACACACCCGAGCACACACACACCCGAGCACACACACACCCGAGCACACACACACCCGAGCACACACACACCCGAGCACACACACACCCGAGCACACACACACCCGAGCACACGCCTTCACGAGAACACCCTGGGGTCGTACTGGGACGAGTACTTCTGTTCCCGCATCATACTTTACAAACTGTATCTTTAACATGTTCCAAACTGTTATAACGGGTGTTTTCACAATAATTTTCAGACAAGAATCATCCCGTAGAAATCAAAAATGGACTCGTATTGGTTAAACGTACAGTCAGAAAGTAAGTAGACTTAAATTTGTTTTACGTTCTCGTTAAAGTGGTTCACTATCAATGTTTTATCGCGAAAATTGTTTTGGGTCACAGAACACAAGTTTGTTTTCAGATGGATCCAGGTCGGTTTGCGACGCGACAGATGCGTCCCACGGCATGCACTGAAGTAGGAAAGAAAAAAAAACATCACTTGTAACTCGGTACAAGTGATAGATGGAACTTCTTTGGCAATTCAAACCTCGTGTTGAGTAAAACGGCAGAGAGAGAGAGAGAGAGAGAGAGAGAGAGAGAGAGAGAGAGAGAGAGAGAGAGAGAGAGAGAGAGAGAGAGAGAGAGAGAGAGAGAGAGAGAGAGAGAGAGAGAGAGAGAGAGAGAGAGAGAGAGAGAAGTATTTTTTTCTAAAATACAGCGCGGTGTTTTTGACTAATTCCTTTTTTTAGTTTATAAGAATCTTAACCTTTTTTTTGAATTTACTAAAAATTTGATTAAAATTAAAAAAAAAAATAATTAAAATATATTAGTTCAAAATAACTGCTCAATAATAATTATTGATCAATCAATAATTATTAATTAACAATACATATTACTGTTAAAATACAACAAAAATAAAAACTGTGCGTGTTACTGTTTCTTCAAACTATTCTGGCATTTGGAACATGTAAAATCTCAGAACGAAATATGCAATTCATAAAACGTAGCGCTAGCGCGCTGGTAGCAAATATAACATTTACGGCACTCACAGCTGACTGTAAAGGATACCAATATCTATATCATTAAACATGCGCATGCCCACATTCTTATCTTATTCTTTCGTTCAACTATTTTTTTTTTCGAGAGCGCGGGCGAATCATCTCGCAAAGAGAACGAACACGAGCCCAGCAATATATATTATATAGCATAACGATCTCGTAATATATTTTAGGTCAAATACCTATTATCTATCATTTTTTGCGTCAGAAACGATTGACAACAATGCTTCACGAAAATTTTGCATTGAAATTCGGCCTTGAAATTTTTTCCGTCATCGCACCCAGAGAAATTACGAATTAAGGGGTTAACAGGCTGTTCACATGGGGGTGCAGGGGTCGCTGTGCGATGAGAAATGACCGCTGTCAGAACTGACGGAACTAACTGAACATGGATGACAGGAGTACCCTGAAGAAACCAGCTGCGAGAAATATCGTGGTTGAGCCCCCAGCGGACCACGAACCCAGGCCGTCCTTGTTTACGGCGAGTCAGCGCGGCCCGGTTTGACATCGAACCAACAGTGTTGCCAACTGCATCTCTCCGAGACTAGTCTCACACGGCACACGTGTTCTGCCGCGGTTGTCTCCGCTACAACCACAGGTATTGCTATCAGAATGCCCCCATTCTGGATAGTCAGGGGAAACCAACAATAAAGTCAAAGACGTTGAAATTTAGCATGGAAAGTCGGGTAATTTTACTGAAATCCTGGGGAAATCATGGAAATTTCCCAGCGATATATAATATATTAAAATGCCATGCTACAGACTGTGAGGGCAATTTTTTTCAGATAGTATTTTAGTGGTGCCCAATCAGACAACACTATAAAATGGTTTATGCAATGTTCTGTTTGAGCTATGCCAGCTGTGACATGGAAATTGAAAATTTTATTACAGATATGTGCGGACATCCTGTTGATAAACAACCCACAGCCACGTGATGCTCTGCAAGTTGACAGTCGGTAACAATGGCGGAACGTTGGTTGTGATGCCAACAGAAATAATACATACACCAGGTCACACTTAGCACTGACTTTCTAAGTCAGTTTTTTTTTTTTTTTTTGTAATTTTTCAATACATTATTTGGTGATACTTTTGATTAAGTGTTCCTTTGATGCTGTTTGGTGTTTTTCTACTTCATTTTTATTTTTTAAGCACGGCCTGGGGAATTCCACAAGCCGAGGCGTGAACGAGTGACGCTATTCTCGACGCTTCGAAGTGATGTTTTGTTTGTGAGGAAGGAACGGCCCTGGAGACAAAAGAAAGGCGGACGGGCAGTGAGTGACTCACCTGGGCGGACTGGGCGAAGCGGGGCCGTGCTGGCTGCGGTCCCAGTCAGCAGCCTGGCTCGCGGCGGCTGCTACCCGCGCGGGAACACACCACACACATGCGTGTTAGCGGCACACAGACGAGCACAGAGTCACAGACACAGCGCGCTACTGCACTCGCCACTCCGGCCGGCTGAGTCACCGCTGCGACCTCGGGCGCGCGCTGCTGGTTCCCCGCCGCGCCGCCAGGTGGCAGCACGTGTCAGCGGCGCACAACACACGGGGAAGCCTTCATCTCACAGAAAAGAGCCGACCTCCGTAGCGTAGTCGGATGCACACCGGCTTACGGTGCGAGGGGTTCTGGGTTCGAGTCCCGGGTAAGGCATGGGTGTCCCAATTTACATGATGGTAATTAATTGCCGATGATGATTGCACTACGATACATTTACCAATTTGCTTACTGAGGTTTGCTTGATTTGATATGATATGATAACGATTTGCATTACGACGCATTACCCCATGGCTACTGGTGTAACCGCTGAAAGCCAACCTAACAAATAACAACCCGAAGTTCATGCTCGCTTTTTTTCCCCGTTCCATCTCATTGTATAAACCGGCGTGGCATTAAATTTTGCGGTCGATTAGGATAGGTTAGCTACATTATAAATACTTTAAAACATTGTGGATGGTTGGATATATTATGTAAGTATAGCTACATTAAAAAATACTGTAAAATCATTTCATGGTTGCTAACAAATAACTTTTTAAATATGTAGCTATCCAGCGCTAGGAAACCGTTTACATGTTTTAACAGTATCTTTAATGTAGCTATCCTAACCAAATCAACCGTCCACAATCTGTTTTAAAGTATTTATAATGTAGCTAACCTAACCTAATTGACCATTAGTTATCATGAGTTGTCCAAAATAAACATTCGCGGACACACGGCAAACGAAAAATTTGGCGGCGTACAAATAAATACCGTTGCCTTGTTTATGGTCTTTCCTTTTATCAACACCGCCATATTTATTTACTATGAACAAAAAAAAAATAACCCGAAGATGCACGATCGGGCGTTTGGCTCTCTCGTCTGTGAAAAGAAGGCTTCCCCACAAAACACAGCTGCGGCGCCGTGCGAGCGTGTGCGTAGCAGGGCATCGCTCACTCCGTATCACGCATCCAGGTTTATCCCTCTATCACGATACTTGCTGTTTTAATTTACAACATCTGAACATCCTGGATACAACGAAAAGTGTAACGTAACAATGAATAATGATCGTATTATCAGCTCTAATAAAAGATTTTTTTTTTATTTTTACATTTTTGTTATGTCCAGGATCTTTCGACGTACTCAAAACAGTAAGCATCATGTACCACAGGATAAATCATGCAACTTAATGCCATCAGAATCAAGGGATAAACTTCGATAAGTGATACGGAACAAATTACCTCGTTACACTGTTGGCAGTGTTAGTAACTATAACTATATTAATTACCAAATACATATTATCGCGCGACATTTCACCAGCAATTTGCGAGCACAGTTTTTCTGCATATAAATAAACGAGGCCTATATAAGATTTTTGTTTAACCATTCTAACCACGACAATTTTTTTTTGTTACTAGAGACTTATAAATAATAGCTGAAATTAATTTTCAAAGCAGAAATTACACCTGAGCATTGTAATATCTCGGCAATTTCTTGCCAAGGTATTATTGATAAATATAATAAGTTCTCTAGTCCCGCCAACATGACTTCTTAGTCTATCCTCATTGGTTGTTGCGCCATGCGTCCGTAACAGAAATAAAATATATTAATTTCCCTTCTATGCACACGGCCTGTCTCCCATGCACACAGATGTCTGTCCTGTGCGCTGTTGATAATCAGCAGGTTGGAAAACATGGCGGTCAAATATTGTGAGAACGTCCTACTGTTACTGTTTTTTTTTTCTATTATAAACTTAAGGGGGGAGTGATATCAACTGAAACAGCCATTTTGATTTGAACAGTTTTGAGGCCATGACAAGCTTTTCAAAATTCGACTTATTCAAGTTAAGGGATTGCCAACCTGTCGAAGGTATTGGCGTTCACAATTTAATTTATTTTAGGAGATGACTACAGCTCTAATAATACAATTAATAAACACTTAACAAATCATTTAATGTGTGATCCAAGTCTTAAAGAAGGCAAACGTTCAATATAGAAAAAAGTCGCAAACGTTCAATATAGAAAAAAGTCACAGCATGAAAGATTCCGTTGAAAGCAAAATGGCTTTCAGTTCATATCTCCCTCAATACCAACTTATTTTTCTGATCTCATAATCGCCACATTGAAAAGAGCTATTTTCCCGGTGCCATTTATTTGGCCTCGCTTTCACCAGCACACGTGATCTGTCACGACCCTCCCAGTATCTCTGGTCGAAACACACAGGTTGGTGCGGCAGTTGACGCCACGTGGTGACTCACCGTGTACGATCTGCTCCGTTCGCAGAAATGGGGCATTTTGTAGTTTCATGCGGGGACGCACCACAACGCCGAACGTACAATAACGCCGAAAACCATAACGCCGAATGCCAAATTGACTACAACGCCGACAGCTAGAAAACTGCTGTGTACCACAACGCCAACGCCGAAATACATTAACGCCGAGGACTGCCACAAAGGTTAGGTTAGGCTAGCCTAGGTTAGGTTAGGTTGTGGTATTTCGGCGTTAAGATACATTTAAGAAACACACACATTGTCAGTTGTTTTTCATTTTTCTCCTGTGGCCCCCCTCCCCCCCTCCACGAAGCAACATTTTCCGGCGTTACTGTATTTCGGCGTTGTGGTACACAGCAGTTTTCTAGCTGTCGGCGATGCGGTCAATTTGGCATACGGCGTTATGGTATTCGGCGTTATCGTACGTTCGGCGTTGTGGTATTTGGGCGTTGTGGTAACGACCCGTTTCACGCGCACCAGCCAGCGCCGTGTTAGCCAACATGAGTCGTGATCAGATTTCGTAACAAAAGTTAACTTTTTTTGTATATAACGAAACTTAGAAAATTAAATCACGAATCTCGCTAATATGGTTAATACTAGGTCTCTGAGTGATGTTCGCGCGAAAAAAGCAAATGATACTGCGACATAATTACGGATCGACCAAACACCACCTACGATATCACCCACCTGATTCACACCGCATAATAGAACATTTAAGATCCGTTTCAAGTGTCTATTTGCAGTTAGTATCTTTACCTAAACAAAGCATTTCCTATACAGGAACATTAATTGCATGCACACACACACACAAGAAAACTTGTTAAATTTAACTACGTTCAATAGCAACATCAAAAGGTAGTGAATATCACACATTCGTGCAAGTTAAATGCACTATTGCAAATACAAAAACAAAGTACTGTACGAGGTAACACATTTTAGTACCAAAAAAAATGTTATGTTGCATGTTTCCAAACTTACAAGCTTTCTACGCACGTTTGACTTCATGCATCAATAAGAACAATGTTACACACTTGAAATTCATATCAGAACTCGAAGTAATTATTCTTAGAGAAGTCTCTATCCTTATCCTTATGTGCATAACTGTACACTTGCGCACAATTGTTCCCCGATTCTCGGATTAACGAGACATTCTATATTGTCTTTTTTCCAGGATGTTTAGAGAAAGAAAAGCATCATAGGTTGTAGTTTCCCCAAGTTATATTTTCAGAACACAAATTAAGTTTCTATAAAAAAAAATTGCGAGGGAGAATCTAACAATTATAATAACTTGTGGAGGTCATGAATAAAAAACATTATTGACTAATTGTAGGCAGGCCAAGCACGCAGCACGCCTCTCGTGTTCTTGGACCACCAGAGGTGCGCTGGTCGCAGTTCTTCCTCCCCCAGGCCTACACTTTCACAACAAGTAACAATTAACTAGTTTCCTACTGCTTTATAATGTTATATTATATGGTTGGTGACATCTTACGTCTTAACGTGCTTTATAAACGACGCGTGTTCTTTCCTTGCGTTGGTACGTGTTGCGCTGTTGCGTCGACCGCGTTCCTTGCAAAGTTTATGAACCGTCGACAAGCCGAAACCCCTCCCCCCCCCCCTTTTTTTTTCCTCCTTTACTTCTACACCCTGACCCGACCACGGGAACTGAAAAATTCAAACTTGAAAAGGTGTGGGGAAGGGAAGGGGTGGAAGGTCGTAGGGGAACCGTGAAAGACGGGGGGAGCGTGAAGGGGGGGCGTGGAGGGGGGAGCGTAGAGGGGGAGCATAGAGGGAGAAGCCTGACGATCGTTATAGCGTGGAGGGGGGAGACTGGCGAAGGTTAGAGAGTGGAGGGGGGAGACTGGCGAAGGTTAGAGCATGGAGGGGGGAGCGTGGAGGGGGAGCATGCAGGGGGGAGCGTGCAGGGGGGAGCGTGGAGGGGGAGCCTGACGAAGGTTAGAACGCCCTGACGAAGAGGGGAGCGTGGTGGCGGGAGATGGAGCGGGGGAGGTTGAGGGTAAGGGCGCTATGCCCGGCCTCCAGCCGAGGAGCTCGGGGCGATAATAGCGGCAGCCAGGGATTTATCGCCGTGATTATCGCCTGCTCGCCGGAGGCCTCCACAGCAGCCAGCGCCGTCAGACCCGCATACACACCGTGTCCACAACAGAAAGTTCCACTTTCAAACGGTACATTATAACAGTTTCATCGAGACTATTTACAAAACAAATCATACATCAAATCGAAGTTCAACTAATCATGTTCGCATGGCTTTCACGGCCATCGTCTGAAGTAGCTTGGCTTCAGGGGTTGTGCCCGCGTCCTCGGCAAATAATTCACCGACGTTTCGGTCGACATTGCAGTCGCCATCGTCAGGGAGTAGTTACCTATCATATGGATAGTGTTAATTAGAGGAGTGTACACTCATGCTAGTCGATCAGAGATCACAGCTACGATACCGACCCGAGAGTTCTTGGCGGGCTTTGCTCGGCGCTCACGGCTCAGTGGCGCAGCCTAGTGGGTGGTCCTGAAGCCTGACCAGGCGGGGCCCAGACACCAGAGGTGCCCCCCCCCCCCTTACCTAATGAGCCCCCCCCCCGGCCCGAAATATTTGTGCCATTTTCTTAATGATTTTATAATATTATACTTTATTAGTATTATATTTTGTCACATTTTGCATTAATTAAAACTAATTTTCTAATAATAATAATTTTGGTCATAAGCGTGTGTGCGCTTTATTTTCGAAGCGTGGATAGGGGACCATCCTCAACCTGACATATGCCAAACTGCTTTTGTTGAGGAAAGTGCGGGGTTGACAATTTGATATACAAGATCCCCTTTCAATTATCAAAGCACCAGAAACGTATTTTCACATTAGAAGCTATAAGTACGTAAATTATATTGTGGCCGGCAGGGCCACATTTTTACTTGTAATTTATTTTTGTTGTTGGTCTCTAGTTTTATATGGTTTTTTATTTCACGTATTTTTACGCCTTTTTTAATTAATGTTAATTTATCTGTAAATTTTTTTAATTATATTTGTTTCTGTTAATTAGTTATATGCCGTTTGGTAGCTATCGATTATGAGTTTAAGAACATCGATTGTGTTTCACGTAAATACCACTTGGCACGTTGTTCCGGTGTGGGATTTTTTTTTTAAAAAAAGGTCGCCCGTTTGCCTGTAGTTGCCATAAAAGTATAAGTTTGGAAGAAACGAACATTTTGCAATTTGTTTTTGAGACTTTGTCTTCGGAATTTGCATACTTAAAGTTGGCTTTAGCTAATATATCAGCTTGTGCAGTATTATTAAACGTATGCGATCGGTATTGGACTACAGGCGCAGCCTGATGTTGGTTGGTGCGGCCGTTCTACGTTTTTATGAAATCATTGGCAAGTTAATAAAGAAGTAAGACTTTGTTTGAAGTATATGATAAAAACTTCGGTGGTAACATAGTTATGTTACGTGAAGAGTTTTTGCTACATTTCCCTTAAAAAAAAAAATAAGATAATTTTTTTTTGGTCATCGTTCACGCCTTTGTGAATTCGTACCTATGGCCCGGCGTGGCATTAGACTTTGGAGTTGGTGAGGAAGGTCAGGAAGCCAGCGCACGCCTAGGATATTAACTTTGTTTTTTTTGGCAAGTCTTTAGCAACGAACATCTGAAGAAAGACTAAACCGTTGATTGAGAGTTTAAGAACTTTATTTAAATAATTTGTTTGTACTTCAGTATTATTTTTGTAGATTTTTTATATATTTGTATTGATTGTCTTGTTTGATTTTTGGTATTAGGGCAGTCAGTAAATTTTGATATTTTATAGTGGCCACGCCCCACGCCCTTATATATTTTTATACTTGTTGTTATCAGTATTTATATTTTTACGATTTTTTAAAGGTTATTGTTAGTATCGCAAATGGGGATAAGATGCTGCCATTATTAACGTCAGCTTTTGTAACTAAGCTTGTATGGTTATGTATAGTAAAAATTATTTTTGCAAATTTCTATTTTTTAATAACATACGTCCAAAGTCTTGCCTCTTGTTTGTTTAATGGTTACTCTGCTATTATATCCTTTAAATTTTTTGGCCTGACCCCTGGGCAGTGGTGTGGGGAATTTATATTGTTTAGCTTTTTATGCCTGGTTTTAATATTTATTTTTTTCCTTCGCGCCCAGAGTGAGTCGGGGACGCAACCCCTCTTCCAATTATGGAGGAAGAAGGGTTACAATATATATATTTTTTTTTCTCGTCTTTTGACAACCCCCAATCCCCCCCTCCCTGAAATTTTAATGACGCAGTCTGCGTCGTAACCCCCCCTTGTGGGCACCCCTGCAGACACGTACCTCTGAGCGCAGGGCTGTGTTCGGCGGCAGCCATGTTCTCCCGGCGACTGGAGACTGGCTGTAACCCGGGCCCAGCCGCCAGACAGGAGGAGTCCTGGGAACTGAGGCTCGCCTCTCGCTCATGGGAACTCGGTCAGCAGTCGCCACACTCGCGGCAAGGGCGCATGTAGCTCCAGGTCATTGTTTTATTTCAACTTTCAACTCGGTTAAACTTATATACTTTTTCAGAAGCCAAACTAAAAAAAAAAAAAAAAAAAATATGGAAAATTTACGAGGTTTTTTTCTTTTTTACGTGACAACGTCTAATAAATCTATGAACACCGGCTGCACGCACGAAAAAGTGTCCAGTCCGTAAACCGACTTTTTTTTTGTTTTTGTTTTAACCTCTGTTTTCTACTACCGTGAAAACCCTGATTCAGGTACTTGTAGTCCACCTGGCGGTGAATAAGACGTTGCCAGGTGTTCAAACCCCACCCTTCCAGGATTTAAAAAAAAAGGGGGGGGGGGGTGAAATCAGAATTAGAAAATAACAGCAATTTTGTTGCATAAGGTTTACAATTATACGCGACATTAGTGTATTTCTGCCATATTACAGCCCTAATATACACAGAAACGGCAGGAACTGTGTTTCCAAGTAGTGTCTATATTTCATGCCAGTTTGCACGTGTTACTGTAAACATATCATTCAAACAAACTTGACATGGAAGTATCGTGTATTTATTAATATGTAGTCTACGTATTTATGACTGATCTTAACGAAATCAAACATTGGACTTAAAGAACACAGCAGTAAAAACAAAATATAAAAATAATAAATAAATTATATAAACAAAATATAAAATGTCCTGTTTCCTTTTCTCGAGCAAAATCATTACCTAAAAATTCTATGTGTAAACGTTGGAGTCCTAAAAGTCTACTAATCCCCTGAGATTTTAGTGTGCCCAACAATCTCTCTCTTTAAAATCCCAAGAAGTCCGTCACGAAGAACACACACACACACACGTAACAGTGACATGAAATAAGGGTCACAATGGACCTCTCCCCCAGAGCGGCTGTGGCCTCGGCCGAGCGATGCTGCCGACGACGGGGGAGCTGAATTGTTGCCCCTTGGATGGGCAGCCCATCAGGATTTTTCTGACAATAGTGTTTTTGAAAGGTTGTCTGAATTGTTGCCCCTTGGAAGGGCAGCCCATCAGGATTTTTCTGACAATAGTGTTTTTGAAAGGTTGTCTGAATTGTTGCCCCTTGGAAGGGCAGCCCATCAGGATTTTTCTGACAGAGGTTAGGTTAGGTTTGGTTAGGTTAGGTTAGGTCACTTTACAAACTAACCACCTGTCAGAAAAATCCTGAAGGGCTGCCCATCCAAGGGGCAACAATTCAGACAACCTTTCAAAAACACCACTGTCAGAAAAATCCTGAAGGGCTGCCCTTCCAAGGGGCAACAATTCAGACAACCTTTCAAAAACACCACTGTCAGAAAAATCCTGAAGGGCTGCCCTTCCAAGGGGCAACAATTCAGACAACCTTTCAAAAACACTATTGTCAGAAAAATCCTGAAGGGCTGCCCATCCAAGGGGCAACAATTCAGACAACCTTTCAAAAACACCACTGTCAGAAAAATCCTGAAGGGCTGCCCTTCCAAAGGGCAGCATTTCTGTCGCCCCCCGACGACGCTACGTCGCGCGGGAGACTGACAACTCCATCCTGCTCTTTTGTGTTTCAATTTTTCACGCAAGCGATTACCGCCCCTACGTGCTCCCGAGCGCGCATTTCAACAATCGCGGCCGGCAATTCTTTTTCTTTTTATTTTATTCCGCCGTCGTGTGACTACTGGCTCGTGTGAAAACATCACAACCCCCCCCCCCCCCCTTTTTTTGTGTCCACCCACACATTACCCTCACACCACTGACGTCATCAGGAGCACCCACCATGACGTAGTCGCGGGAGTGGAAGAGTAGGGGGGGAGGGGATATCCTGAAAACAAAACAAAAAAATAAACACACCACCGGAATACCGCGGCGGCAGCGAAAATAAATCGCGGGGCAATGCCGTAATTTTTTTTCTCTCTCCCGTAGTATTTTTTTTTCCCCAGGACACCATCGGCAAGTAAAAAAACAAAACAAATATTTGTGCCTACGGACCACCGGCGCTGTATGCGGAAGGAAAACAGGGCGTGGTTGCAGGGCAAACAGTTTGAATAAAAAGGGCGAATAGTAAAAAAAAAAAAAACAATTACACAATATCTACTAATATTTTCATTTTAACCCGTTATGAGTAATAACGTTTTCAATGGTGATCTTTTATTACTCGGATTGTAGTGAGTTTTGCGCCATTCTCGCGTGGAAGCTGTAAAAATAAAATGATCCTCGACATACCGGTTATGTACACGGGATTTGATAAAAAAAAACGTACATGGAAACAGTACGATTATTGCGTGCAGCCCCGGGGCAAAAGTGAGCTTGGAGCCGTCGCTGAATGAAGGAACAGGGATGTGACTTCTAGCCTGCGACACTCCCAGAAACAAGAAGCCTGAGATGTACATCAAGTTCTGTCCCTGCCCGAACACGCCCGAATATTCACCTTCGGCCAACCTCGGGATTCATTTTATTTTTGCGCAGGAAAAATAGATTCAAATATTAAAAGTGGTCGGTTAGGTTAGCTACATTAAAACACTTTAAAACACTATGGACGGTTAGTTAGGTTAGTATAGCTACATTTAAATATAAATATACTATATAAATAAACCCGAGGTTGGCCGAAGGTGAATATTCAGGCGTGTTCGGGCAGGGACAGAACTTGATGTACACCTTTAGGCTTCCCCCCAGGGACACGGTCATATAGCTCTGGCGACTTCCTATCCTTTACCTTGCAGCGTCTGGTCCGCTTAGTTGAAGCTCGCGGCGGCCTGCGAACTAACAGCGCTAGTGGTAGTTCAGCCCGTTATTGACGTTGTGTCAAATGGGAGTTTCAAAAATGTATTATGGTAAAATTCCTGATTCCATCTCGATTTTCGAATTTTTGACGTGACAACGTCTAATAAATCGACGAACGCCGGCTGCACGCACGAAAAAGTGTCCCGTTACGCACATTGTCCCGTTACCCCCATTGTACGCTTGCGTCGCATCTATCTCTCTTCCACTCGACTGTTTATAAAGTGAAGTGAAAAGTTAATGTGGTTTTCATTGCTTATTACAACAACAATTTCGGCAATAAAGGTTAAATATTCTTGAATTTTAAAAATCTGATTACTAGTATAATTTCAGGTATGTATTGTTTTATTATTAAAATAAAAATGATTCAATTTTATTCATAAAGTATGCAATCATTTGATCAATGTTTTGTTATGACGCTGTCACGTTAAACTACCGTCCGTAAACCGACTTCACAGACAACCAAATTTTTTTTTTCTACTAACCAGACTGACGCGCGTTAACTTCGACGGCAGGCGACCCCCAGCAAGCCAGTATCGATTCACTATCGATTCCCCATTCGACCGCGGGTCGCGGGACGAGGCGCTCGTCTGTATGCGAACCGCGACACGCATCGACAAGCGCTTTGTGCGACCCGGATACAACCCTCCCCACACACCCCTACCACATTTTTTTATTTGTCCCGAGACTATTTTTTTTATTTATTACCGGGCTATTCGGATGTCCGGGACGTTCAGATAAAGCAATTCCACCCGCCCGCGATCGGCGGTTCGCCATTTTGTATCGACTCAGCGATCGACAAAACTGTACAGAGTATTTGCCAGTCGCGCAACCGCACACACATGCAGCTTGTCTCTTGAAAACCTGTCTCAAGATTCGACACTTTTTAATACGCAGTACCTACCAATTCAAAAATACACTAGAGAGCCGACGTCACAAGCGACAGTGTTAACAATAACAGCGGCAAAAGGCGCGACTAAAATAATATTTTATGAATAAATATTGTTAAATAATCTGTAATGTAATCGGATGTCAAAAATTATTAATCTTTTTTGACGTGACGTCTAATAAACCAATGAACGCTGGCTGCACATTGTCCCGTTACGCTCATTGTACGCTTGCGCCGCATCTATCTCTCTTCCACTCGATTGGAACAACCATCGATTTGACTTTTTCGAGGCACATTAAACTTGAAACACTCCCATTCGTTTCCTACTTTTCCTATCATCGTCCTATCCTTAACAGAATAACACAGATTGGAAGAACTTAAATAGCAAACATGTATAAAAGTTACATTAAAAACAAAATCTCTTCGAAAAGTAATAAACATATTTGAATTAATGAGTCCAAATAAAAGTATATTTATCAATTAAATTGTAGATTTCATTTCACTCCTTCTTTGTATCCATACAAAACAGTGATAATTCAATACAAAATGATTCAATTTTATTCACAAAAGAATGCAATCATTTCATCAATGTTTTGTTATGACGTTGTCACGTTAAACTATCGTACGTAAACCGACTTTACAGACAACCAATTTTTTTTTCTTTTTCGGAGCATCGGACACTGCTGTTGGAAACAACACCTTCTCTGGATCCCCCAGATATTCCGGCCAGTGCAGCGGTAGCGCGCTCGCCCAGTGTAACCGAGGCTTGGCGGGCCTACAGCAGGAACGGCAGCGCAAAAGCGCCATTTGACCCGACCACGTGCCAAATTCCACCCGTGCCCCGTACCCCTGGTCCACACATCGCACCTGTGCGGAGTCGCGCGTCCAGATAACTCGGCCGTCCATCATCGCGCGCCCAGCAACGGGGCAGATTCCGTGGCAGGGCAGAGAGAATTACAGCGGAGGGGAGGTGCTGGATTTACGGCTTCAATTAACGAGCTGCACCGCCCCCTCACCCTCACCTCCTCCACGCTAGGGCAAGTGTGTGTCACAGTATGCGGTTCTGCCGCTGCGACCGAAAGTTCCGCAGTCTTTTTTTTTTTTTTTTTTTTTTTTAACGTGATAACGTCTTATAATTCGTTGAACGCCGGCTGCACGCACGTAAAATTGTCACGTTCCTCCTGAGCCGAGCGTGCACGGACCGGCCAAACCACCGTGCGAGAAAATCTTCTGTAATATCAAACAGGTTTAAGGCGAGCTCTTTTTAACTAATTGTTCCGTGATTATATTCAAACAAAATTATTTAAATTAAATTTGCATAAACTGTAAATATATATTTGAAAATTAAAAAAGTATGCAATTTTTTATCAATGTTTTCTTATGACGTTATTACGTAAAATTATCATCCGTAAACCGACAGCTGAGTACCGAGAATGCACTGTGTGGTGAATTGTGCTAGTCTAGTTGTTTTTATCACTCCCTGACGTATGTACCGAAGATTTTTGAAACATGTGTGAAAAAACTCGCGTCGGCAACTATTTCACTGTTGTAATTAACGCAACAATCAAAAGCAAAGCTAAAATAAGTATGAATATTCAGTATTTCGCACAAATGTGACTCAAAAGGACCAAAAAGAGATTTCCAAGTTCCGCCAGAGTATGTGAGAAGTATAGGAGGGGAAGGGAAAACAGCGACAAGGAATGAGGAAGGGCGTAAAGGAGGAAGGCGCCAGCTATTTACGATTGGATTAACCGAGTCCTTTTTTTTTTATGTTCCGAGCCATCCACTTCAATTTAACGGCGGAGGGGGCTTTACGGAAACGCAACCCTTCGCCATGAAAGTAGTACCTGCCGCCCGAGGCAAGGCGACGGTGTTATATACCGCAGCCAGGAGAAAACCTACATTCTCAACAGCAACGACATCCTACCTTTCTAACTCGCTTTTCGCCGTTTTCCGAACACCCCATCTGTCCCAGTTCCCGGTCTAGCGAAGAAAAACCCAGGGAAAAAAAAAAATTTTAAGCTATCCGAACGGACAAAATCACAAAACATAATGAAATTCCAACCCGCGTTCAGGTATGAGATCGATAAGGGTCTAGCGCCCAGGAGAGAATCTCCCAAGAAACCGTGATGATAAAAAGACCACAACTAAACGACCATTTTCGATATTTAAATTCAACCTCAACTCATATGCATATTAAAGTTGCAACGAGATGATTATTTTTTTTTTAATTTTCTGAAAATAAACTACCGTAGTTATAAATTTATTAAAAAAAAAAGGATGGTTCCGTCTGTAATGTGTCCAGCCTAATAACTCGAAATAGGGATATTGAGAAAAAACCATCTTTAATAATTTGGCCTAAGTTATAACGTAACATTCGAGAAATTGAACAGGCGATAAAAAAATACCAAGCAAATTTTGTCTGACCTTACATTTCTGCTGGATTTAGTTAAATAGTTCACCCAATGATTTAAATAAATGATATGTTCTCCAAGTGCAGGGGGTAGCCCACGAACTGCGCTAGGCTATTACACAGACGAGCACTGTCGACACAGCTACTTTCGCGACAGTGCACGACAGCTACTTTCGCGACAGTAACTGTTCTTAATGTGCGCTAAACAATGTGTAACAGTTAACTTTAAGTATTCAATGCATCATGAAACCATCAAAAATAATTAATTGTAAAAATAATAAAGAAGGTGAACGTAAATTAATTGCAAATCGATTTGCAAGGAGAAAAAAATAGATACGTGGATAGAATGCACACTTCACAGGTCGCTAGCCAAAAAAAAAAGTATATATGTATGTTTATTAAATTGTTTTTATAATTTGCGCAACCATGTTCAAAACACGCTATATATATTTATAAATGTATTTTATTAATTGATCGCACTCCTCGAAAACGACCGTGTGTTCGAAGCAACACTATCGCAGCGGGGCCGGCAGTGATCTGCAACAATAACAGCTAATCACTACCCCACTGCTAAATAAGGTAACACACTCTTGTTGAATTTAAATTTGTAAACCTACACTTTCTGAAGTAATAAAAATGAAAGCTGCGACTTCCTGAAACCCAGTTAAGGCTATTCACGTTCGAACAGAGACAAGAATGTGCATACAATCAGTGGGGGAAAATGGCAGCAGTTGACTGTTGTTGATACTATAGCCCGTCCCACTCTTAGATTGCAGTACACGGCTTATGGCGCGCGCTGTTGCCAAATCTCTAACACATTACGAATTTCAGGAGATGCGTGTATTTGTAATTTGGATCGAACAAGAAGCATTTTAAGAAATCATATCGTAATTTATAATATTTTATACTATTACACATATAAAATTGTAATAATACCACTTTTATGTAAATTTCAAATAAAAACTACCTATTGTAGACGAAAATTTCTTATAGTTTGCTTTTCTGTTCTAAAAATCCCATATATATATATATATATATATATATATATATATATATATATATATCACATTTTCATGGGCCCGATAAATGCCGTATTTTTGGACAAGTCATGTCCAAAATGATAAATAAAATACAGTAATGGAAATTCTCGGTCGAGTAAGTTATGGGAAAAATCCGAACAATTGGTTCGAAATGGGGAAGATTTTTTGAAAAACAGGAAAATCGCAACAACTCCCATAATATGAATAATATCGAATCCGTTTTAACGTATGATAACTCGGATTACCTAATGCCGAAAAATGTTTTCTAAATACATTTTTGATACGACCAGCCATAACTGCATGGGTTCGAAAAAAATTTTCACCGGACAAAAAAACGTAACTGCCTTATAGACACCTTATCAAATCTGTTTAAATTGTTTGTAATAATATCATAGTTATTTTCCAAAACTTTGTCTAAAACAATGTTTGATAAGATGCTTGGTGTTGAGAAGGATAGAAAAGTAATTCAAAATTTTGTACCATGATCGCTATTGAATTCCTTCGTATTTATTTCATACATTTTATATATTATGTTCAAGAATCGAATATAATATTTTTTGTTGACTAAGGAAGCCATGTATTTGAAATTGCTTGTAGGACAGAACCCCACTTATCTAACCACACGACCCCTGTTTCCTCTTACGACGGCAGCGCGCGCTCTTGTACTGATAAGACACATCTTTAACAGCTATTTCCACGGAAACTGTAGAAGCAATTGAGATGGGGCTGCTTTTAAAAACTAATTCAATTCATTGTGAACATTTTTCTCGCTTTCGTCCCCCATCTATTTTTAATAGAAAAATTTTTTTCCGCGGGTCAACTTTTTGATGTTTCAGTTTGTGAGAAAATGCATTTCAATATATTAAAAAAATTATTTAAGTGAAACCTGTACAGTTTTTGTCTTAACATTTGTTCGGTGGCGTCCTAAGGCATTAATTTACTAATAAAAAAAAATCTGAATGAAATACACATGTAGGTTTTCTTTTTTTTATGTGAAACATATCGGAATACTTCAAAACAGTTCGCAGCGAATAAGTTATGTTTTTTAATTTTTTCGGACACTTAAAATATTGTTAAGTATTCAAAATAAGCATTGCCTGATGCGTATTTTGATTCTATACAATATGAAAAAAAGCTTGGTCCAAAAATTAAAATTTTAAATTTCGTTTGATATTTGGCAACAACGCACGAAGAAACAAGGACAGTGCTAACTGCAATCGGCGTGTGTTAGAGAGAGAATGCGCCCATTTACTTCCACACTGCAATCTAAGAGTGGGATGCTCTATAGCAACAACCATATACACGATGATGATACAAATTGGCCCGCCAGAGATCTACGTGGTTTGTATAATCTGCGCCGCGCGTAGCTTGTTCCGAAATTCGATGGTTCGCAAAAGTTTTATGTTCAATTAACCCCGTTTCAACAGTCGAGAGTTTGCAAGCACAAGCGGACTCCCCCCCCCCCCCCTTCAAAGATGAGGGGGCTTCTTAATTCCACCCTTCCCCCGACCACGCTGGTGAGGTACAAACCCACAACCACGGGGTCAAGAGGGGGGGGGGGAGGACAGGAGGTAGGGGTGGCGGATTCCCGGGAGACCTAACTCCCGCCGGGAGAGAGAGAGAGAGAGAGAGAGAGAGAGAGAGAGAGAGAGAGAGAGAGAGAGAGAGAGAGAGAGAGAGAGCTCTC
>NC_086338.1:57453026-57604718 GCF_032445375.1 Bacillus rossius redtenbacheri
TCCCAAATGGAATTGAATAAATAAAATGAAATAAAAATTACAAAAAAAAAGCATCAAAAGAACCCATTTATAACGAAATAAGTGTACTTTAATAGAATCAAATTTCAATGATTAAATGCTTGAGTTGTAACGAAATAAATCGAGGGAAAGAACTGACATGTGTGGAAATGTTACCTAACTGAACATATTAATGTGAAATAACCGAAATAATCTGAAACAAGTTCCCCTTGTATCTACATTTTTGTTTCACGTCCTGTCATTATTCCTCTTATGACATTTATTGCTGAATACACTGCATTCTTTACTTGTTTGTCTGCCAATGCCTGGGCTCGGATTCATTGCCATTACGCACTCACGTCAACATCTTCTGGAGGGATACAGTCACAGAGAGAGACTGCTGTTCTTCCCTTCTCTCATCCTGGCCGTGACGATTGCTGACTGGCTGAACCAGCTCCGAGCTCCAAGCTTTCCAGTCCAATGGGAAGCCAACAATTTAAACAAATATTTTCATAAATCGCTGCTTTCATACATTTCCGATGTCTCGAAATGTCACCATACAAACTATGGTTTTACCTGATTTTTAGAAGTAGTAGATTTTAAAAATAATATGGACAGTACCTACAGTAGCATAAAAAAATGGAAAAAATGATTAATTTTATAATTTTGAACAGACAATAAAGGATAGGTGCAAACTGGAGTAAATAAAAGGCTTGTTATCTTGCCATAATTTTTTTTAGTTCTCAATTTTTATTAGAATTATTATTGAGGCACGCTGACCGCTAACAACCTTTCTGGCCCAGAATATGAGTATTTTCTTTAAACTCCAGCTACACTGTGGATGTGTGGTCTACTGTGAAACAATGAGTGATGTAAGTCACACACACACACACAGAGTAATTCAGAAAGCTGTTTTGCCAATGATGTCTGTGCTGCTGTCCAGGGCGAAGGTTGAGTCCCGGAAGAGCCCGCCGTCGGTTTTCTACTGGGACTTGAAGCTGCTGGGGAACTACTGGGCGTGTTTCGACGAACCTCGCAAGTAAGTTTGGTAATACACATAAGTACAGTAGATACCCATATTTCTGAATATTTCTTAATGAGTTGGAACGATAAACTTTGCGTAGTGAAGTCAGAAATGAGAAAAACCATAAATAATAAAATTAATGTGTAGTTGTGGTAAGTGTGTGTTATGTCAAAAATAAAAAAAAAAATACACAAGAAATAAAAAATTAAACTATGGTGCTGAAACATTCAACTCTTTAAATGTTCGTTTCACAATTTTATTTATATAATTGCATATTAAATGGCAATATCTTGGGGAATGATAACATGATAGGTATGAAGGAAAAAAAAAATTACCTGTTAAATTTTAGAGGTTATCAGTGTTGAATTTTTTCTAGTTTACTTTATTTCCTCTAAAATTTTTTTTCCTTGAATATTGAATCCTTCGAACACTAAGGATGCGATATGGTATTTGAGGATGTGAGGGTTTCCCTGGTTTGTTGTGATGATAAGCAAGTAGGTACTAACCCTGGTCAGTACACGCCTACACTGGAGTCTCACCCAGGGGCGAGTGTGGCATCGGGTCGCCGCCGGCTGGCGCAGGTACCACCACACGGCGTCCTCGAACCTGCTGTGCGCGCTGCGCGAGGGCCTGGCGCAGGTCGCCGAGGAGGGGCTGCAGGCGTGCGTGGAGCGGCACGGCCGCTGCTCGGCGCAGCTGTGGGAGGGGCTGGCGCGGCTCTGGCTGCAGCCGTTCGCCGAGGGCAGCGCGGCGCGCCTGCCCACCGTCAACGCCGTGCGGCTGCCCGAGGACGTCGACTTCCGCGCGATGCAGGAGCACGCCGCCAGCAAGTGAGTGCGGCCGTGCCGTCTCCGTCAGTTCCTGTTCCACTTCGAGTCAACAGGAGATTTCACCGAGTTTACCCTGTTTTTCCTTCTGTCCGACCAAACATACTTTACGTGTCTTATCAACCAATTTTGCTAGATAACATAAAAATACAACACTAAAAATTCGTTTGGAAACACTTTTCGACCATACATAACATGTCAAATTTGGAAATGAAATATTTTCCCAAATATACAGTTTCCACTGTTACGTATTATTTCCTTCAATAACGTACAACAAACACAGCCAGTCTGTAACATAATATCACAGTATTCCATCAAACAAAAAAAAACTGATTGTGTCCAGGTGAATGACTATCGACATTTTTGTCAATTTCCCTATGTTTTCCAGTTTTTGAAGGACAACTTTTTTTTGATTCCCTGAGTTTTCCCTGTCTGTGGTAAACCTGTTTAATGTGTCACGGCAGCGAGGTAGCTGTCACAAACCAGGTGCATTGTGGTTGGGATCGCAAGGAACCATCCCCACATTTTGCCCGGAGTGATTTGGAAAACGTGGTAAACCAAGATTGGCATGGTCGGACCGGGATTCGAACCCGGATCCTCCAGAGCGCGAGTCCTGAGTCCCACCTCTGTGGCACTCCGCCCCATGTTCATCCTGCACAGGGCTGAAGCCGGTATCTTGTCCAGTAGAACCATTAAAACATTTTTTATGAGTACGGTTTCTTTTTGAGTTTTAAAAGAAAATTGCCACACTAAATTCTCAGGGAAAAGTAGACTCTTACAAGTCCAACTAAAACATTTTAAAAATTTAACTAAAACATCAAACAATTGACCCAAGAATAATTTTTCAATGTCAATTACATAAAAGATAAAAACCAAATGTAAAATTTTCAATTTCTTTTCTCGAGCAAAATCATTACTTAAAAATTCTGCGTGCATAGGTTTTAAGAGTTATAAAAGACCCACCACTCCCCGGGATTTAAGTGTGACAACCAATTTTTTTCTTTTAAAATTCAATAGTAAGGAAAACTTACAAAAAAAAAAATTATGTGATGGTTGAACCACAATCCCAGCTAACGACCCTGCAACCTCAGAGTGTTCTTGAATGCTCTTCGTGCACAGACCCCGCTCGGGAGTCTGGTTTGGTTGTCCTGAGGCTCCGCGCGGTCGTGTCATTTGTAGTCATTCTACTGAAACAAGTGGGTGAAATCTTTGTGCCGTTACAAGAAACACAGGTATTTTATTTATAATGAAACATGTATAATTTCTCTTCTTTCATAATACCTGTATTTACAGGTATAATAACTATAACTATTTTTGAGAATTTAATGAGTCAGTTCTTTGCCACAACAGACTCTACACCATCTAGCATCAATAGCAATTACTTATAACCCCCTCCCCCCCTACCCTCACAGCTTATTAGGGATATTGCTAATATGATCAAATTATGTATTTGAAGCATAACTACTGTCTAAAACTGTTGGACTATTTTATTTTAAAAAAGTATGTGTTTTGTTATTTTTTTGTTTATTGTTCATTGTTGCAGCCAAGTATGGCTCTCAGTATGGACTGACATTTGAACCAGAGCCAATCAGAATCAATATTTAATTTAAATATGTTTAAACGAATTGTTGGTTGTCCCGAGGCTCGGCGCGCCATGTGCGTGCCCAGGGGGGGGGGGGGGAGACGTCTCCTGACCGCGTGCGTGCGTCTCCCCTCCAGCTACTCCATGGAGATCGCCGCGGGGCTGGGGCCGACCGCCGGCAAGGCGTTCCGCGTGGGGCTGATGGGGTACAACGCCACGCCCGGCCGTGTGGCGCTCGTGCTGCGCGTCATCGAGGAGGGCCTGGAGCTCGCACGCAGCGCGCAGATGCCCTCGCGCCTCTAGCAGCTGCAGCTGCACCTGGCAGCCCACTCAGTGCAGGTGCGACACGAGTGTGATCAGAGGGACACAACATCTGTGGCCGGGGACCGAGAAAAATTTGCGGGTTCAATTGACCTGCAGGATGAACTTGTTTTAGATTAATTTATAACAGATTTATTTTATCATAAAAATGGAGCATGCAAATTCACTATTTTAGTGGAGGAAGTATTAAAAAAAAAATAGTATTTATAAAATGAAAACAATAATACTGAAATATTCTGTTTTGAAATCGAAATTGGACTGAAAATAAACCCACAAATAGAGACAGGAAAAATTCGCGAGTTCATTTCGCATGCTCGGTCAAATGCCGGTCGCTTGTTCGGCTGCTGTCTTGTGGAGACGTCCCATCGTAGCGGCCCGTGATTCGTATAAAGCTTCGGTCGGGTGTTTTCTTATTGTCATCAGAGTCATCCAGGTGAGTTGCGAGCCGATGGCAGAGGCAGCACTGAGGTATAACTAGGTATTTGTATTTTATAGCCTATCGCGAAATGAACTCGCAAATTTTTCCGGTCTCCATTTATATGGGTTTATTTTCAGTCCAATTTTCGTTTTTAAAAACAGAATATTTCAGTATTGTTGTTTTAATTTTATAAATACTATTTTTTTAATACTTACTCCACTAAAATAGTGAATTTGCATACTCCATTTTTATGATAAAAAATAATCTGTTATAAATTAATCTAAAACAAGATAAATTCAGAATACAAAATATTAATTGGCTAACATTTGTGGTTTGAAAGAGATTTAATAAGAGATGCACAAAAAACCAAAATATATACATATTTTTTTATTAAACTTTGATTCACTTTGGTTCAATATCTGTCCAGAAATAATTACACTCCTTGAAATTGAAACACACAAAGATTACTTTTTTTGTAATTTTGTCACTTAATTCCATGATACATTTATCATTATCTAGATGATTGTTTTATTTCACTTCAAGGCCTACATATCATCGTTGCAGATACAAAACTTCATGTCAGTTTGGGTGATTTTTCAATCTCAACAAAAAAAAAAAAATCATTTAACATTTACTCACCAATACAGTAAACATGAACAACAAATACTACATGTTGTACAAGTACAAACTAAAGCAAAACAAAATTCTCTTTGCTAAAACAGTAGACCACAATTATTGGTTATTTAAATCATTTTTAAAGGGTTTTAAATCACTATTATTTTTTCCCAACTAATCTTTTGCCAAGGGCAAACCCTCTGGTTAATGGATCGGTCTTTAGTATTTTCCAGTTGTCCTTTGTTGTAGAAGTGACGTTACCAAGGGCTAATCCCCCACTAGACCCTGTTGTGTTGCAACATCCCAACATATCCAACTCGCTCCCGGAGTGGTTAAACCTCTCTCAAACGTGTGCGCTTGTGTTCCTTACTAATTACGCAGAATCGGTGCCATGTTCCCTTGATTAATCATAATTGATATTGCTAACTTCCTGTTAATGTCTCAAGTGTGTGTTATTCCTTTCCAGTGACGAGAACAGAGCCGTGCCTGGACTTCGCGGGGCCACAGTATTTTGGAGCGGCCGTTCCAGGGGTCATGGGATATCGAGTAGTCTCCAGAGAAAAATAAAATCTATAAAAAAAAAAAGATGGTTTTGCTTATTCGTCTTGAGAACTCTATACACCACAGGTATGTCTGTAACATAAGGGCTGGCATGGGCCCTGCAGACACCCTCGCATTCACGTAACTTCAGAACACACCCCGTTCCAAAACAATTTTTATGAACTTTTAAACTGAAATTAACTGCCATAAGTAAAGAATAATATTGTAAAAGTTTATTTGTTTGGTTGTAAAAATAATTTTGAAGGATTAATTTGGTTCTCCCTCGGCACGGTTTCACGACTGATCTAACGGCCGTTCGGTTTGGTGCACAGACGCCTTCCCGCGGCCAGTGTGCAGTGCTCAGCCCGGTCTCTTGCGATCACTGTCCGAGGTAGCGCGCTCAGTTCACCCTGAGGAAATCAGACATCAAACCTTTGAGGTGCCACGGTGCTTTTCTTCTTGTATATAGTCAATGATTTCCTTTCTGTTGAAACCAAATCAGATAGCACAGGTTCTGGATTCATCCAACTGTTCATGTGTCACATTTAAGTTATACTTTAGCTATTTTTTTTCTTTTACGTTGGTTTTCTTATTGTTCTGGAGTAAGCAAAACAAAGCTATTAAAATAAAAATATTTTCGCAGTCCACGCATATGTAGTGCGTGGATCCAGAGGGTGTTTGCCATTGTGGGCAAGATGCATCATATTTTACTGTCGTTTCTTTACTTTGTGATCTTGCAGCGGTTTAGGGGGGGAAAAGAGGCAACTCCAATACCCAAAACACCTACATAATGTCATCTGCCATAGCCGGACCGATCGTCTTCTTCCACAAACACCGTGTTCATCAGAACAACTTTACACACGTGGTAGGGAATTATGAAACTGATATGGAAGATTTCAAGGCAGAGGTGGCTTGTAGACTTCCTCTGAGTGTGCATCTCTGGTCCACTGCGAACAAATCACCATAAGCCACATCGGTGCGCCACAAATTAACTGAATATCCACCAAGAGTCCTCGCGCTTGTTATTTTTTATCATAAATAATTTGTCTGTTTTGTTTTTCACCTGGTGCTAGATAAGGCATTCTTCCAAGCACATTAATTTGTATTTCAGTGCAAGATTAGGACTGTAAAGTTGTAAACAATGAGTAAATGAAACAATTTTAAAATTGAAGGTTTTTGTTTTTAATGTCCAGTATTCTTCAATACATACAAGCCAGTATTACTCATAGCATAATACATTAGGCACATTACAGACTTGCTAAGCATGAGCATAAACAGTATTTTGACAATCCCACTCGACGTCTCACGTGAACGTTATACATTCCTGCGGGCAAATGACTGCCCAACTCACGACGCAGCAAACATGTTTAAACTTAAGATCTTATGTTAGTGACTACTGTAATACTTATACACTATTAAAAATATGTAATACACCACATTACAAATAATTAAGTCATATAACAACTGCATAATGTACACAGGATAATGAGCCTCTCCATTTTCAACTTTGTCCATAGATATGATGCTCAGTGACATTAGTTTGTTCTCTACAAATTACTTTCACCAAAGAATTGTGCAATTTCAAATTTAAAAGTCACCAGCAGATTATATGTTACTCAGCACAGGAGCATAAACTTATGCTAAAATTATTTATATTTTTTATTACAATGAATAGTTAAATTATGAGTAAAAAAACCATGAACACATCCTTTAATATTAAGAACACATTATTTATACTTTATTAAAATCATATTAATAGTTGCTTATCAACCTGACTTGGAATTTAGCTTCAAGGTGTTAAAAAAAAATTTTTTTTTGCTTGCGAAAAACACGGCAATAAATGTCACATTGACAGATATTTCACCTAGATTCTTTTGACGGCAGACTATTCCAAGTTTACGTTTGTGGCTTGCAGCAGGCTGAACTCTGTGTGTGATGAGCTGGATCTTCACATTGGTCGGATTCTGCAACTGGACCACAGTTTAGATGCATTCCAGACGTCTCTTAGCATCTTTGGAGGTGTTTCACACATTCCATTTACGCATCAAATCACATCTAATTCAAAAACTTGGTCATCTTGTCGTTTAAGGGATGTAATGTTCATTCATTCAAGATTTTTGTTTCCAACAAATTATATATTTTCTTGAATGGAATTTTCATTAATATTTTAAAATAATTTTTGTACTTCTGAAGCAAGTCCAAAAACATAATCTTATTTCACATGTATCAAATAAATGTAAAGTCAATGGATTAAATTCAAATGATCAAATTAAAAAAAAAATGTTGCTGGTGTGATAATATATTATATCAATGTGAACAGACTGAATTCAACGGATCAAATGGGAAAAAAAAATTGAAAAAATTGACGATGTAAAAGGTGTTTTGCATGTCCTGCTCAGCCCTAGATTCACTTCGGTGCCGCTAATATCCACGTGGGACTGACTTATTGTTCTTTCTGTCCAGTGCGAAACCAATCAGCCGACCAATACCTCCGGCCTCGACATTTCTATAAGGCACAGCGCCAAATATTACAATAACAAGACAGCAAGTGTTTCACAACGTTCACTCATGGCAACTTGGCAGTCTTACGTAATGTGTTGTTAGGGAATGGAAAAATTTTGTGAATTAAGCAACCTTCTAATCTCCTTCATGCTCGAGATAGTAAATTTATTTGCCACGAAGACAGTGTTGCTCTACATCAGTTTGCTAATGACTAATTCCCTTGGTGTTGCAAGATTTTTTTATCAGGGTTGGCATCTATCAAATGCACATTCATCATCATTGGCTGATTTTGCTCTTTTAGTACATTTAAGTTATGTGTGCTACTGATTACAACTTTTAATTCTGGTAGTCACCACTGACTTTCTACAGTCTCTACAGTCTTGTCATTTACGCCACAATGAATATTTAATGCTTGCGTTATAAAATAAATTCATATAAATGTGCGTGTGATTGGAGTCAGCAAATTAATTCACAAATTTCTCCCAATAATGACGAAAGACATTACATCAGTTTTAAGTTGATTTTAATAAAATTTAAATTTTATATTTTTCATATGAACCAAACTAAAAAAAAACTGTATGAAAGTTGGTTTTAATCATTTTTTTTATATTTTAAAACTTTAAACTCGGCAAATGTGGCAACAGTAACTTAATTTGTAGAAATTCCACAGGCAGCGCATCATTGTACACTAACAGGTACGTGGTGAGTATTTAAAAAAAAAAACAAAAAAAAAAACAATCAAAACATTTACACAAACATGCACATGTAAAATTTAAAAAAAAAATTATATATATTATTATACTGTCTCTGCACTAACAAGCCAATTCAATTCTTTCTACTGACATGCTTAAAACTACAGTGTGCAAAAAGTGTATTTAATACACATCCTTACATCTCAAATAGGTACTTCTAGACGGAAAAGTTGATAGTTCAAGAGTTGTGTGCAGATAACAAGATGGACCTTCAAAAATTAAATAATTAGGATACAGAATGTGCATGTAAATTAATTAATTAAGTCGGAAAGAAAGAGAGGGGAAGGAAATAATGAGATTAATTTCTTCACCTATGAGGTGGCCTTAGCAACCGTGGCCACAGACGACCAGTCAGAGTGCAGTTTTACATGCAGTCCAGCTTGTGTAGAACCTCGATGTACAATTTAAGAATAAATAAAAAGATAAAACCTATAACTCAGCAGGTCTGATGCAAAATACAGCAGAACACTGTCGTAGCATTTGTGGTCACGTCTTTCGCCTGCATTTTGCAGAGTAAAGGATTCCTTTGTGAGTAGAAGTACGGAAATGTCGCAGATTCATTTGGTTGCAAGCTAGAATGCAAATCTCCACGCTCTAGCACTGTGTCCATGATTGAACTGCAGTTATATGGACACGCCCCTTCGAGACAATGAAACCATTACAGATAGAAGAGAAGTAAGCCAATCAGGTATGTCACAAAAGGGTCTCACTTAGACATTGGCTGATGGAAAAGCAAACGTTGGTTGAATTTCAGCCTGGCGCCAAACAAATCCGCGAAATTTCCGAGTCTTTAACCCATGAGAAAAAACATAAATTTTGTGCGTATGTATTACATATAACATTTTATTCTTTAACATTTCTTACTTATAATATCACTTAATCAGCCTTAAAGTACTATGAACTATGAGCAATGCATGGTGCTTGTCATTGAACTGTCTATTAAATAACATAAGAAAGAAAGAAAATATTATTCTTAAAAATGTACGTATCCTGCTCATAAAACTTTTTCTTCTTGCTCCTAGCAGGTGAATGTTATAACAAGGTTCAAGATTAACCAAAAATAATAATCTGGCAATTCTATGTTCTAGGTAGCAGCTTCTTGTTAAAACCACTGAAATACTACTTTACAATATGTTTTTTTTGAAGAATGATAACATGCTTGGATACATGGATAGGTTTGTAATCCAGTTAGTCTCTACATGATGTTTGTATGATTTCAAGTTAAAAAGTTTCTTTGATTTCACCAACTTTTGAAAATGAACTCAAGTCATGTAATGTTCTTTATTATTGAAAAACCATTTGTCAGCTGAGGTTATCTAACCAATAGCATCTATTGAGTGTTTATTAACTATCAATAAATAAAAATAAAAACCAACTGAAATAGGATATTTTGATAATTTTTGGATAAATTTATGATTTTTAGCAGTCTTCTTTATTTTCTCCTCCAAAGTGGTCAGCTATTTAAGAAACTGGAAATATATTTCTTTTATTTTTTATTAATAAATTTGTTAGCTATAAAAAATTGTGACAATGTGAAAAGGCACTTTAAAACTCAGAATGCCACATTTAAATATCCAAAATACATAATTACATAGTTACAAAGAACTATTTCTTACCATTTTTTTGTAGTCACAATAAATTAATATTTTATTCAATAGTACACATATTAGTGACTTGTATAATTAACAAAATATTGTATTTTTTCTCTTGTTTTTTAATTACAACTCTAAGTGACTCAGTGTGTAAAAGCATGGACCACTATTCTAGTATGAAAAATATACTACTGTAAACAATTCTCAAAAGCATGTTTTTGGAAGACTCCAAAGTGATAAATATAATTTTCACGCAGAGATATTTGGCACGTAATCATTTTTTGGACAAGAATTTAATCAAGAGATTCATAACATTTTCTAGAACATCACAATGATGCAGCACTACCAACCTCCTAGAAACATTACAACATTATAGCCCGTCCCAATAATACACACAGATTTAAATTGTCCTTTGTTATGATAAAATAAATATTCTTATAAAATATTGTAATGCGTTACCAAAGACAAAAATTTAATTGTGCTGGTACCTACTCAGCTAGATAATGTATTCTAAACATTTTATCAAAAAGACAAGTGTGTTATATATTAGAAACACTCAAATCTCAACCATATGGGTACACTAGTGAATCATAGCACTACTTCCTACTTCAAAATTTAAATCAAAGAAAGGCCACATGTCATAAGTTTTATAATTGCATACTTCTAGAATATAAAGAAATTATATGAAACTCAGTTAACATTGTCTGTCTATTGTAGCCTCAAAGTTTTTAATACTGTTATCTACTTTGCATCTGTAAATCAGAAACATACAGTTATGCATACACACAAAAAAATAATTTTAAATGAAGACTAATGGTAGATAGACTATTACTTTCCAGCCACTCTGTGAAAGTTCAACAGAACCGTTTGCAACGTACAATACCAATAAGTACATTTCATTAATTATGCTGTGATTCAGCAATTCTTTGTTATTAGCTAAGCACAACGTAAGTATAGTATTCTCTAGTCTTAACAACAACTTGGTGATTCGGTGCTCGAGATTACTGATTTACAAATGATCAACAATCTTTCACAGGTCACCTTACTCAGCAAGAAAAACACGTTACGTACATTTAATTGTCTCTACAACTAATGCTGATCTAATTTGTTACTGTTACAACAGACTTAGTAATAAATAATATAGAAAGAGTCTACCGATTACGTTTATAAGCTTCATTTTTTTCTCAGTCTTCTTTGGTTTAAAGGGTAACAATTACTCTCTCTCTTGCTTTGACTTAACCCCAGTGCATACGCACGAGGCACCAACATACACAGTTCCGGATTGTACAAAAATATAACTTAATTGGGAATTCTCTTGAAAACTGCCTAAACACAGACACAATACATATGTACAGAAAATAACTAAGTTGTATGTACACAATCATGAGTGATATGTGGTTTAGTGCTTGGAAAATATACTCTCGGTGTAACTCAAGCAAACGCTCATCACCACAAAAAGTTTATTTACATGTTCTGCAATAAGTTAAAAACAAAAATTTAAAAAAATGCAGGCAAAATCTCAGCACAAAATGTATGTACAAATGCAAATTCCTACAAAATCAGCCCGTTCCAAACTATGCAGCTTCCTTAGAATACAAGGCCACTTCCGAATCCTTGTTACGTGACGGATGCATCTGCGACAGTGGGTCATAGACAGCCTCACACCATGCAGAACTGCTGTTGAAAGAAACAACCGGGATAGTTAACGCGCTTCATGCAACTGTAACTTTACCGTACATCCCAAACATTTTGTGTTTAAAATCTGCAGACAGCTCTATGATTTCATTGCAAGGAACGTTCTCGAGCCAAATAAAAAAAAAATCTCTCGGGCACACGCAACGTTACCGCAAATCACAAGAGTTCAGCCTACTCCCTTGAAACAACCTCTAAAAGTTTGATAACTGTACAACGCCATTTATTGGTGTGTCGATTCACATTCCACGATATGACGATGTTCCGAGTCTCTTTCCCGGCTCCAAAAAAAATCCACGCGTCAAGAGTAAAAAAAAATTTTAAAAAAATTTACAAGAAACATTTATTCTGGAAGGAATTTCTGTGAAATTTATTTCTTTGTGGTGATAAATATCGCTTTTTTTCCCCCCCGTGGAGAAACTCTGCAGTGCAAGCGGCCGGCCTTCAACTGTTGGCGGGCGGCTTGTGGTGTCTCCTGTGTCGCTTGCAGAGCGGGCAGCAGTCGTCCGTGCCGTCGCTCGCCTGGCCAGCACGGCAGGCTGATCGCGTGCAGCGCTTGCGCTCACACCTCGTCTTGCCGTCCTGCGGGCAGGCACAGCCGCGCCGGTGAGCCCCCTCCTCCCCACCGTCGCCACGAGGTCGCACACGCGCTTCCGTGCTCTCCCACAACCACTCCAGTCCGTCACAACGTGCCTCGAGCGAATCCTCCTCCAACGCCCCATGGTCCGTGCACTTGCGTGTTGGCCGATACGCGGTCAAGACGTTAATTTTAAATAATTTTTTTTTTTACATTCGCCGTTGCTAGATTGCACTGTATGTCACAGAGGAAAACAAAAAGAACAGATGAAGAAATATGAATACAGAAAACACACAGGAAAAATCAGCCGATGTGAAATGCTAAACGTATCGACAGCGCTGAAAATTCCGTAGACGGAATCAGTCTGTGCTGTGACGTTTTCCCTGACCATTTCCTTCAAACGGAATTCTAGCAATCGCATTTGTCCAAAAATAATTATTTAAATAAATCCTCCCCCCCATCACAAGACCATGGGATGTTTTTTTAAAATGAAAACCACACGATACACGTCGGGGAAATTGGGAACGACTCGCTCATGGCCTAAAGTAATAAAACCATATCAACATTTCCTTGGATTGAGTCAGGGTACCATGGAAAACTGAAATCACGATGTCTGATTGGGACTTGAACCCGGGTCCTCCCAAATAGGGATACTCCTGCACCACTGCCAATCCCAAAACGTGACAACGTAACCGACACATGTCACTACCAAATTTATCTGACACCACCTTATATGGGGGATGCCACCTTACATGCATACCCGTGGTCAGACCACTCTTCTCCCATCCCTGCGATTGAGGATTCAATACTGTCTAGGTTGAACGAGGATTGTCTGCAAATGGGCAAAAAGGCAGTTTTTGCATTGAACCAGTAGGTTTTCTCAAAGTGCTCCTATTCCCTGCTACCCCTCCCCCCTCCTGCCCGCACCTAAATCCAACCTTACTTCATCACCCCTTATCATCTCTAATGTCAGGACAGTTAATACAATTTTTTTTACAGTTTTATTTATACCACAGGGTTATTTTCAAATATACAAGCCAAAATTAAACGTAATACAAAATATATCTACTATGAACAAGAGTATGACTATTTTTATGTTAGAAAGCAAAAATAAATAAATTTTTCAGATATAATTTTATTCTCTGTTTATAGATTATTAATTGTGTGACTAAAAGTAAAGTGATGCTTTAAAAAAATGCAAATTAGCAAAAGACTTCTAGAAATTGAAATTTCAGGACTTTCAACACATCGGTGTTTATTTAGTTTGTTTTTCGTGACCACTTTTAGTTTCCTTCCTGTTCGAAACTTCATGAACTGTGAACACACTGCTCACACACATACAAACTCTTAGGCCCATTCCACAATGACACGGAAACGGAGACGGAACACGGAAACGAAGACGGATTTCACGGAACAGAGCTTCTACAATAGAACGCAAACGGAGACGGACCCGTACGAACCTGCTCAGCAGTGCTGAAATCTTCCGTTTACGTTACTCCGTTAGACCAATAGGAGCACGTTATTTATTCACTGCAGTTGTCCAGCTACAGTTGCACGTTCATGTTAATTAAGATATTAGTTTTGACTAATGTTGGTTTCCGTATTTCTCGACTACCTACTTTTTTTATGCGTGAACAACAAAACAAGATTTGTTTTGAAATTTGAATTGTGCACGTGGGTTTCATCATGACGAATTTTAATGAACTTTTAATTTTCATGGTTAAAGATATACCTGCTATATATGACAAGACGGAATACTACTTTACCACCGCCACAACGCAAAAAAAAAATAACAAATCGACTTACTACATTACCAAGTTAACAACCATACATTTCGATTTAACAGGTAGTTCACTTGATACTCGTAGTTTTCAGTTACGTCACGCTCGCTCTTTCTTATTGGCCAAGATTTCTTGTGGGTCCGTGTATTGTAGAATGAGAAAAATACAGACGGAATGGAACAATACTCCGTTTTCGTCTCCGTTTCCGTCTGTTCCGTTTCCGTGTCATTGTGGAACAGGCCTTAAAGTGATGCCAGCACAAACAGAATGTTGCATGTAGGTAAACATCCAAACGTAAGAAGGCGTAAAAGCTTGTGAATATTATAAATGCCAAATACCGGTAATAGGTTAAACACACCAAAATTGAAAAGAAAAAAAAAATTAGAAGTTTAAGATGGCTGTCTCTCCATGCAATTTTGGATATTATACTTTCTTCTTAGTAGGCATTATTGAGGGCTATTTATGCAAATTCATCATGCAGTTATTATTTTGTTATAAAATTTGTTCACAAGATATTTACTAAATTTTAAACGAACTGTAAATATATACTGCAATTCATCACAATTGTGAACACGAAAACTAGATAATATTTTGTAAAATTCCTTGATTGGAATATTTATTCAAATTTATCATTAACAGTGATATATGTACCTCTATTTTGGTTTCAATTAATAAACAAGGATGATTTTTTTTTTAGGTCTAAACCAAATTTTTCTAATTTGATAATAATTGCGGTGACAGTGTTACGACTGAGTTGCGAAGGAACTGAGGGAATGCACGATGACGGTGAGAGCCTACCTTGCAGCTGCAGGTGACGCACTTGATCTCGCCGTGCGGGGACACGCGCGGGTGCCACTCCTCGCCGTTGCCGTAGAGCCCCGCGCCGCCCGCCCCCCGGCAGCCCCCGGAGGCCAGCACGTCCCGGGGAGCGGGGCGCGCCGGGAGAGCCAGGGGCTGGTCCCCGGGCTCGTCGGCCGGCGGCGCGGGCGGGCACTGCCGGCAGCACGCCTTCTTGTCGGGCCGCACGGCCAGCTTCTCGTCGCACGCCAGCGGGGGGCACTCCGTGCGGTGGTAGTGCACCTCCAGGGAGTCCGCCTGCAGGACAACGCCACCTCTCGCTCGCACGTCCACACACACCGCAATCGTCGTTACTAGGGACACCTGTATTTCGCGATTTCATTTTATAAAGGTGTTTCAACAAAACACTGTAGCTTTTTCTAAGAGTCGTGGCAAATTGTGAGGGTGCAGCAGTACGGTGACCACATTCTCATTGGCCCCGTCAAGAGCGGGACGACACCTCTCACCGACCTCAGCCAATAACCACAGGAGAAAAAGCTACAGTATTTTGTGAAATACCTCGACACGAAATGTATTCGCGAAATACAGGTGTCCCTACTAATAAGACAAACAAAATCAGTTGATACAACACAAATAAATTGATTTGTACCCAAATGAAATTAAATAAATGAAATGAAGTAAAATTACATGAAAAAGCATCAAAAGAACCCATTTATAAAGAAATAAGTGTACTTTAATATAATCGAATTTCAATGATTAAATGCTTGAATTGTAACGAAATAAATAATAGGAAAGAACTTAATTGTGTGTAAGTGGTACCTAGTTGAACATATTAATGTGAAAAAACTGCAATAATCTGAAACAATACAAATGGAAATAAAATACATCCACATATACCGAAATGAATCGGAAACCTAATACAATGTGGTTAATACCAAAACTACCTTTACTGGACGTCATTATCATCTGAGGGCTTTCTCTGTCAATTTTTTGAAGTGAAACATCTTTGGGTGCGATGAGAGTAAAAAAATTTTGAGGGCGAATGTTAACGCGAAATTCTCGTGAGACATTATTGCGAAACGCTTCTGACGCGAAAAGGCCGAAGAGATGTAATTTTACCCCTTACCATATACTTACGAGTTGAGGTTTGAATTTACAAAGAAGGTTCGATTCTTTCACGTGTACTGAGTTATCTAAAAAAATTCATTATTTAAAAAAATTACGTAAACACCCCAATTTGTGCACGATTTCAAAGCCTAAAATAGCTATTATTAGCTCATCATGGATAAAGACCTCAGCAATCTTTAATTTATTCGTTATTTAAATTCCACGTTCATGAAAACAAATATATTAAGGCACTCTCAAATATACGTAATAGGTAGGGACAAGATATTATGGTTTTATTTTTAAGACAATAAATATTTTTATAACAGGAGATTTAGGTGTTATTTATATTGTATTGAAATTGATTTTATTTTTACATATTGTCATTACTAATTTTAGAAAAAAAAAAGTGCATTATTAAAGTGATATGAAACTGAAATATTTCTTACTTATTATTGCACCAAAATAGAGCATGTCTGGAACAAAACTAACCAGCAAAATAAAAAAAATAAATTTGCCAAACCTTTGTGTGTTTCAAACGTGTAAAATGTAAATAAAAGTGTAACCAATGGAAGATATGCAAGATCAAACATATCATGTTCATTTCTTTCGAATCAATTAAGATCATATATAATGGTGCAAAAATAATGTTACATAAATTACATTCAATGAATTAACCGTGATAGAATTTGAAGTAGCTTGGCTTCTGGGTTGTAGCCACGTCCTTGGCGAATAACTGCTCCCTGATGATGGCGACAGCAATGTCGACCAGAAACATCAGTGAATTATTCGCCAAGGACGGTGCTACAACCCAGAAGCCAAGCTGTTTCAAACAATGGCCGCAAAAGCCCGCGAACATTATTCACGATGGAATTTTTTTTTTGTAACTTGAGCAAGTTTTGTCAAACTGCTGACTGATTTCATGTTTTTAATACAAATTTTGTTGCTAGATAAATTAAGATAAATTTCAGTGTTATTCGTTGCGTTGGCACACTGTGCTGTGTTATTTCGATCTGATCGCAGTTCACCGCATGATCTTCTACCTTAATATTGAATTTTAATAAATTGCTCTTTTAACTTTCATCTTTATATAACTAAAGTTTCTTAGGTTATATTTTATATATTTATTTCTTATTTATTATAAATTTACAAATGTTTAAAATCGTCAAAATACTGCATGTAATTTCAAGTGACTAGATGCACTCATATCCAAGCTTGCTTTAGTGAGTGCTAAATTTCCTGGTTAATTGAGTGGATATTGTTAACAAAGTGTAAAAAAAAAAAAAAAAAATGGAAATAAGTTATTAATAATAATAATAATAATAATAATAATAATAATAATTATTATTATTATTATTATTATTAACAACGGGGAGCGAATGCTTGTCGACGCGCGACAGAGGAGTGACAGAGGACGGAGACAAGGCGACGGGTGTATCTGATCGCAGTTCACCGCAACGGGGAAGCGAGTGCTCGTCGACGCGCGACAGAGGACGGAGACAAGGCGACGGGTGTATCTGATCGCAGTTCACCGCAACGGGGAAGCGAGTGCTCGTCGACGCGCGACAGAGGAGTGACAGAGGACAGAGACAAGGCGACGGGTGTATCTGATCGCAGTTCACCGCAACGGGGAAGCGAGTGCTCGTCGACGGGGAGGGGGCACTCACGGCGCAGGAGCAGACGGTGCAGGTGTCGAAGCCGTTGGGCGGCAGGTAGGGGTGCCAGGAGCGCCCCGCGGGGTAGAACAGCCCGCCCATGTAGCAGCCGCGCGTGGCGCTGGTGTTGCTCTCCGGCTGCACCACCGTCCCTGCGGGCAGGCGAACCGCGGCCCTGACTACTCACACGACACAACTGCTCGTCCGCGTCGTACACAGTGTTACATTATTCCTCTGCGCGAAGCCTTTTGTATGTATCATGTTAAATAGTTAAATTTAACAATTGTTTTGTTTCTCTCTGAGAAGTTTTGGTATGTTGTGGTGGTAGGGGGGGGGGGGGGGATGGATAACAACAGAAAGGAACAAGTGAAGTGGACATGTGTGTGTTGTGTAAATAAGAACAGTGCGAAATGTAGGAGGTGAATAAAGTGGTAGAAATAAGAAATAAATATAACCTTGTTTAATTTCACTGAGAGAAGAGCGAAATCAAACATATCATTCATAAGAAATTAAAACTTGGTTTTCACACAATCCTACGAAACCAAGTTTTTTCAGGAGAGTAACATGTGTCAAAGGCACAGGGAGAGACAAGGGCAGATTCAGAATAATGCTCAGGGGAAGGTCAAATTAAATTTTCTAATTTGAATTTGTGGCTCAAAAGCATCCTGTTATCTATAGCACTACAGTAAAATAATAGTACTTACGTGTTAAGTTTGGTCAGCTATGATAAGGAATTAGGAGAAAATTAAAAAAAAAAAAATTATTCTCAGTGAGGGGGAAAGGGCAATTCTTCTATGCCCCCTTTTGGATCCGCCAGTGCAGGGAGACTAGTTAGCTTGAATCAGGCTTGCTGCAAGCTTGACAGCTTGTCTTGGCTACAGACAAGATTTCATGATTTCACTTTACTGAGTCAAATTGTTTTTAAAACAGTTTATCTAGTTTATTATTTTTATTTTTTGTAATTTTTTTAAAATTTCATATTGCACCAAAATTATGTAATAATTTGTAATAAGTTTTTCAAAAACACTCTCAGAACAATAAAAATAGATTGGTGAGCATTTATAGTTAAAAAGTGAACAAGTAACATTTGTAGGGTGAAACAATCTTTTTTTTTCTGGATATATGCACGATGCTACAAACTTTGAACAGAAATTATGACATTTCTTTGAATTTCAAACAAAAAAAAAGTTTTTTTTTTTGTTTCTAATTAATTTTCAGCTAAAAATCATCTTAATTTCATGATTTAAATAGTATTTTGGTGCTATATATGGTGTATTAATTTTCAATTTTGTGTTGTACGGAGTATTGACATGCTTTTTGGTATTATTTAATTTTTATTGTTTAATGACCTCCCCATCAAACTAAAAAATAAAAAAAAAAATAATAATTACATATATTTTGCAATAGTAGCTGTGAAAACCATGGTTGCAATAGATCAGTCAGCTTGGAAAAAGAGTACACAGTTTTCCCACACACTCTAATTCCTTTTCCCTATTTTTTCTGTCCAACCAAACATTTTATTTCCTCTCATAAATCAAATTTCCAGGATAGCTGTAGTGTCATGTCAGAGTTTGTGTAATATCAGTGTTGTGTAAGTTTGTGAAGGTTGGCCACTCTGGAGGCAGCAAGACACCAGATGGGAGGTCAACAGACGACAAACCAAGAGAATAACACTATAATAACATAAATATATTAAGCTAAAAATAATTAAACAAACACATGTCAACCACACAGAAAAAGTCAAATCTTTATCCCACACAATCCACAATACTGAAGTAAAGAATATTTTCATTTGCATTAGCAATTAGTCACATATATCTTGACAGCCAACTTTCAAAGACTTTATTGATTTATTATCGCAACAATTTGTTAATTTGACACATTCCTGAAGCAAAATCTGTTTAAATTTCAGATTTGGCACTTTGGTGGGAAGACGATGCCATAGTAAGAGTTCTAACTGCATCATGTTCTTATTTCAGACCAGTTTGGCGATTCCTGGAGTAAGATGCAAACAGTGATAAATGTGTGGTGGCTTCACCGGTGATAGTACAGACGGGTGACGCTAGAGCGTGCGTTAGTCGCGTCAACAATTCGTACCAAACCAGGATTTAAAAACTGAATATTCACATTCGTGAATATCTGAGACCGATATCTGTGAAATGCCTAAAAATATACATGCTTTATATCACTACTGTTTGCACTGTTATCTTTTCCCTCAATGCGTATCGACAGTTGATTGTGCTTCAAATCATTACATAGTTGATTAATTGATTGTTTTTTTATGTTCGATTAGTAGAGACCTGCAAAATTTGCGGATTCATTACGTGATATACTACAATTCAAATAATTATACCTTAGCGCTGCTTCTACCACTGGTTCACTGTTAATCTGGATCAATGAGGGCCAATCAGAGACCCTCACTCAAAGAAGTGTCGAATCACAGACACTCAGTCGAGACGACTCACACGTCAGCAGCCAATGAACAGGCTAAGAGTGTAGTAGAGTCTATCCTGGAGGTCACAGAACCCGCAAATTTTTCCGGTCTCTATCGATTAGTGATAAAATAAAGGTTTTTTTTTAAGTTTATATGAATTTGTGATTAAAATACATACTGGGCCTGAGATTCGGTAAGTGAAGTTCAGACGCCCTCCAGGTTCGGGAGAGGCGAGAGAGGCGGCGGACTCACCGTTGCAGACGGGGCAGCACTCGCGGGAGGACGGGCGGACGGGGGCCTCCCCCCCGGGGCAGCGGAGCGGGGGGCACACCATGGCGTCGCAGCGTGTGTGGCCGCGCAGGCAGCTGCACACCAGGCACGGGTCCGAGCGCGGCCTCCACTGGCTGCCGTCCTCGCGGAAGGCCCCCTCGTGGAAGCACGTCTTCCCCTCGGGGGGCGTGTCCCCGTGCGTCTGCGTCTGTGGGTCGGCGGGCACGTCGTTGTCGCGGTACTGGGGCAGGCAGTTCAGCGGGAGCTTCACCTGCAGGCATTACCAATGTCGCTGATGAGACCGACGCGAGTTTTCACTCGGCACAGGAGCACCGCACTACCAAGCCGCCGGCAATTAAAGGGCTAGGGCAGGAACTATTTTCTACAGCCACTTTCCTCAAATATGCATTATCCGACCAAATCAAAAAAAAAAAAAAAAAAAAAAACATAGTGGCAAAGAATGATAGTTGTTGCTTTGACAGAGGTTTTTGTCATTTACTCTCAAATCTACACAAATGTTCCATATTTAAAAAAATATATTTTCACATGTCAAGGGATTACTGGAAAAATGTAACTAACAGAATCTAGTACAAATATTGCTTTGTCAACATAAAGACTAAATTCCACTTGTGAATTTTTTTTTTATGTCTAAAACATTTCATGAGTAGAGACAAGATTTTAAGGTTACTGTTTTTGTTTTTGCAAGTGCTGTTTTGTAACACTTACTCCACAAATTTGTGGTAATATTCATCTGTTACATTTTTTATGATTAAATAATTTGTAACAAATTGATTTAAAACGGATACATTCAGCTGAATAAAATTAAATTGACGAGCATTTGTGGTTCAAAAGTAATTCAACTGGAGTTGCACAACGAAACAAATTAAATTCATTTGTCTGATCCACACATGGCGACACAATCTTTTGTCCAGAAATAATGACATTCCTTGAATTCATAATATTTAAAGAATACCTTTTTTCGATTTATTTTAGTCAGATGCTGCTTGATTCCATGATATAACTTGCACATCGGTGTCATGCGGTTTATTGACATGCTTTTTGGTGTTATTTCGGTTTCATCGCAATGCACCCCACGATTTCGTCCCTAGAGCGGATAAACTGAGGCCCGTCGAACAGAAGCAACACAGAGTTTCAATTCTGGACTTTCCATAAGGGAAAAAGTGAATTTTCCCAGTCTCTGGTTAGACACTATACTACCAATTATTGAAAAAAAAAATTTAAATAATTAAAAAAGCCACAGTGTTTTTAGAATTATCTTGATAAGAATTTTTGACGTGACGACAACGTCTAATAAATCGATGAACGCCGGCTGCACGCACGAAAAAGTGTCCCGTAACGCACATTATCCCGTTACGCTGTGTCCCGTTACACTCATTGTATGCTTGCGCCGCATTTATCTATCTTCCACTCGATTGGAACAACCATCGATTTGACTTTTTCGAGGCTCATTAAACTTGAAACACTCCCATTCGTTCCTACTTTTCCTATCATTGTCCTATCCTTAACAGCATTACACAGTTTGGAAGAAGTTAAATAGCAAACATGTATAAAAGTTATAGTTAAAATAATCTCTTCCTCCCTGGACGGGAGGAGGGCGGGAGTGGAGACTGTGTTGCATGAGGAAGTGAGGAGGCGAAGTTGGTAGTTGTGGAAGAGAGACAGTAGCAGATCGGAGAATGGGGAGAAGGGAGAGTGGTGAAACACAGACGGGGGTGGGGAAGGGGGCCCGCGCACCTGCGCTATCCGGCCGCGCAGCAGCACGGCGCCCGTGCCGGCGTCCACCACCTCGAGGGAGGAGACCCCGGCCTCCAGCTGCATGAGGTCGCCGGGGCTCGCGGCGTTGTCGAAGCCCTCCACCTGGTCGCCGCGGAACTCCTCCAGCAGCCGCCGGCTCCGCGGGGCCCCGGGCAGGTCCAGGGGCACCGACTCCAGGTACAGCTGCAGGGCGCCGTCGTGAGGGCTCGGCCCCGACATCACCACCTGCGCACAAACCCGGGCAACTTCCAACCCTGCCGTCACTACTGGTCACCCCATTTCAACCACGTGTGTTACGGCAACACTGCATCATGTGCTAGGGAACCAACAACCACCTTTGTAAAATGCCAAAGCTGTTTTTGATTTGTTAGCTGTTAAATTTACAGGCCCAGGCTTTCAAAAAATTTAAAAGCTTACAAAATTGCATTAAAAAAAAATAATTTTATATAAAATAAGATAAAACAAACAACAAATTTACTGATATATATGTATTAACTCAAGTTCTCAACCCCCCTCCCCATCGCATAAAAAATAAGCTCATCTAATCAGCGCAACATTATTTCCAAATGTAAAATTTTTCCTTCTGTTTACTATTGTAACAATGATATTTCCCTTTGTTTTTTCTGGTTTCAAAGACATCTTTTCAACTCCCTAAGTTTTCCAGGTTCTGAAGACATCTTTACAATTCCCTGAAATTTTCCGGGTTTCAAAGTCATCTTTTCAATTTTCTGCTTACCGAGTTACGAAGACTTCTTTTCATTTACCCAAGTTCTCCAGGTTACGAAGACATCTTTTCAATTCTCTGAAATTTTCGGGTTTCCAAGAAATCTATTCAATTTCCTGAATTACCGAGTTACGAAGACATCTTTTCAATGTCCTGAATTACCGGGTTACGAAGACAACTTTTCAATTCCCTGAAATTTCAGGGGTTTCCAAGACATATTTTCAATTTCCTGAATTACCGGGTTACGTAGACTTCTTTTCATTTACCCAAGTTCTTCAGGTTACGAAGACATGGTAACTATTCTAATAGTCCCCCAGGTTTGCCAGGTGACGGAGACAGGAGCTCCCCAGGTCTGCCAGGTGACGGAGACAGGAGCTCCCCCCCAGGCGCGCTCACCTCGTACACGAGGCTGCAGTCGTCCAGCACGGCGGTCCAGGCCATGGCCACCAGCTCCAGAGGACCGGGCGCGCCGGGCGGGCGGGTCAGCAGCGCCGGCGCAGGGGAGTCCCTGGCGTCGGCCACGGGCCTCGCCTGCAGCCGCCCGCGCGTCACCGCCACGCGCCCGGCGGAGCTGACTGCCACGTCCACGCTCAGCTCGCCAGCGTACAGCTCCTCCAGCTCACGCGGTCCGGGCGCGCCCACGCTGCCGTTGGCCCAGCCGCGCCGGAAGGAGGGCGTGAGGTCCTCCAGGTCCTCGCGGCGCCGCCCGCGCCCCGACGACACCGTCACGTAGGGCGTCTCCCCGTCCGGCAGGCCCGCCACCTGCACGCTGTAGGCCAGCGCGCCGTCGCGCCCCACGTACAGCCAGGCCAGTCCCGAGGCCTCGCCCCCCTCGGGCGCCCGCGGGTCCTTCTCCTCGGGGTCCGGGCGGACCGACGACAGCGGCGTCTGCACAGGCGCCGGGCCAGTAGTCAGTAGAGACCTCCAGAGATAGACTCCATACACACACTCGGGCAAGTGCCAACTGTTCATCGGCTGCCGACTTGCGAGTCGTCTCGTCTGCGGGGCAAGCCTTCTTTCCACAGACGAGAGAGCCAAAAACCCGAAGTTCCCCGAAGTTCATACTTTTTTTTCTCCATATCTTTAATGTAGCTATCCTAACCAAATCGACCGTCCACAATGTTTTAAAGTATTTATAATGCAGCTAACCTAACCTAATCAACCATTAGAATCCTTTTATCAACACCGCCATATTTATTTACAAATAACAAAAAAAAAAAAAAAAAAAAACCTGAATATGAACGATTGGGCGTATGGCTCTCTCGTCTGTGAAAAGGATTCCCTCGTCTGGGTGGCCTGTGATTCGACACTTCTATGAGTGAGGGTCTCTGATTGGCCCTCAGTCCTCCAGTTTAAACAGTGAACCAATGACAGAAGCAGCACTAAGGTATAAGCACGAAATGAACCCGTGATATTTTTCAGGTCTCTAAGTCACCGGGCCCGCCCGCCAAGTCCCACAACAGGTGCACTCTGCCTTTGAGGGGCGCCTCCCATTTCAGGTCATGATTTTATATTTATATTAGTCACTGATCAACTTTCAGACTTTTTCAATTGTTTAACTTTCACGAAATTAAAAATATATATATTCAGCGCATACGTTTTGCGTAATTAGCTGCCAAATGTTACATTTTTAACGTTTTTGGGTTGTGCAAATAAGGAGAATTAAATTTATTGCAGAACTGAAACTTTTTTAGGTTTAACTGCAATGCCACTGGCTACTTCATGATATGGTTTGAATTTCTTTCAGAAAATGTTAATTAATTGTTACCTGGCATTTCAAAATTATCAAATTTGTTACGATATATTTTCAGCCAAGAAACGTGAAATGAGTTCTTGTGATAGCAATGCAAGCCATATCGTGAAGTAGCCAGTGGCATTGCAGTTAAACCTAAAAAAGTTTCAGTTCTGCAATAAATTAAATTCTCTATTTGCACAACACAAAACCGTTAAAAAAGTAACTTTGGCAGGTAATTATGCAAAAAGTATGCGCTGTATATATTGTTTCATTTTGTGAAAGTTAAACAATTGAAAAAGTCTACAAGGTTATTTGTAATTGCTGTAAGTATGAAATGTTGACCTGATGTGGGAGGCGCCCCCTTGAGCCCCTCGGTGTGGTGACCTCCAGGATAGACTCCAATATCCTCTTCACACTCGGGCAAATTCCAACTGTTCATTGGCTGCTGACTTGTGAGTCGTCTTGTCTGGGTGGCCTGTGATTCGACACTTCTATGAGTGAGGGTCTCTAATTGGCCCTCAGTCCTCCAGTTTAACATTGGACTAATGACAGAAGCAACACTAAGGTATAAGCACGGAATGAACCCGCTATGTTTTTCAGGTCTCCAAGTCACCGAGTCCCACAGCAGGCGCGGCGTGGCGGGTACCTGGAAGATCTCGCAGGCGACGCGGGTGCCCACCCTGCCCTGCAGCCTCAGCTCCCGGGGGCTGCGCCGCGAGGCTACCGACAGCACCAGGTGACCTCGGGTGAGGTGGCGCAGGTCCTGCACCGACACGGGGGACCGCACCTCCACCACGTTCAGCTCGTGGGCCGGCTTCGGCACCCGCACCTCCTGCCGGGCAAGCAACACCCGTGTCAGCCCCCGTCAGCTACCACCGGGCTTCGTTCCCCGGGCTCCGTTCCATGGCTCTTTCCTCATCCCGTCGCCTCTACCAGTAGTTCATTCATTCACCACACGCATCAGCCTCACAACGTAGTCCTCGATACCCTCTGTGCAGAAAACTACTTAACGATTTCATTATTTTAAGTCAATTTTTATTCAACCCAGGGCCGGCGCGTCCATACAGGCTAACTAGGCAACCGCCCAGGGCGCCAAGTAGCTTGGGGCGGCGGCAGCAGAACACATAACAGCTGATATAATATGTTTTATTATTGAAACTAGATGAAAATGGATTTTTGTAACAGTTTGGAATGTTTATATTGATATAAGTAATTATTTTAAGTACACGGTGACCTGTTTATGATTTGTAATGAGTAAAAAAAAGAAAAAAACACAAGCCTGTTTTAAATTTGATTGTTGACAAAATATTAGGCTTACGTGATGTATTTTGAAGCAATGACAATTTTTTTGGGGTGTCCGGGGTGGGGGGTGGGGGGGGGAGTATGATTAAGGTTTTTCGCCTAGGGCGCCAATTTACCTTGCACCAGCCCTGATTTAACCTGACGTCGTCCGGCCGACGACCCCCCCAGAGCCCGACCTGCACCCGCCAGTATACGCTCCCGCTAACGGAACACACCCCTGGCCATAACCCACCCGAGTCAGGCGAGCCGAACAGCGATTAAAGGCAAACCCGCGAAAACCTGAGTAGACAAGAGAAGAACCGTACCCATTCCTCCTGGAACATTAAATTAGGATTTTAGCGACAATAAAGTCTCTTCCAGACACACCCATTTAGAGTCTAGCGTAATGAGGTCAAACCTGGCGCAAGAGAGGCCGAGCCTCCCTCAGACGCCATGCCAGTTCGGCAGTTCAGCACAGCTCACGGACCGGGGCGGACCTACGTCCCACGGAGGGGCAACAGCCTTTGTCTTCATCGAAAGTAACGTCCGGTAAATATAGTCACTAATTAACAGAACCCCTTTTTTTTACTTAACCTCTCCGTGAGTACCCGGTCCCCCTTTTCGGTCCAGGACCTAGTCCGACCGCATCAGTTTAAAGACACCCCGCACCACACTTGGTCAGCGGGGTTGATCTTCAGTATACGGCACGGGCCGCCTCCCGCAACTCACAGAACTTTACTTAAGGTCACGCGCACGGCGCTGACCACAAACCCGCAAGGGAGCTTGGACAAACTTAATTGCGGTGCGTGTTTCACCACAGTGGGCACAACACCCGCGCAGAGACATTCGTATACGGGATTGGCCGTCTCCAACCGTCCACCCCTTAATTCAGTGTATTTTGTTTCCCGGATTTTGTATTACTAACTTACGTTACCCGAGTAACGAGTGCCACGTAACTTGTGCGCGCCCCCTTAATTCAGTGTATTTTTGTGTCCCGTATTTTGTATTACTAACTTACGTTACCCGAGTAACGAGTGCCACGTAACTTGTGCGCGCCCCCTTAATTCAGTGTATTTTTGTGTCCCGTATTTTGTATTACTAACTTACGTTACCCGAGTAACGAGTGCCACGTAACTTGTGCGCACCCCCTTAATTCAGTGTGTTTTTGTGTCCCGTATTTTGTATTACTAACTTACGTTACCCGAGTAACGAGTGCCACGTAACTTGTGCGCACCCCCTTAATTCAGTGTACTTTTGTGTCCCGCCTTTGTGTTACGAAATTACGTTACCCGCGTACCCAGTGAGACGTATGAGACGTAACAGCGTCCGAGGCCCACGTAACGCGGAACACAAACAATACGGCGCCACGGAATAACGAGTAAACCCCCCCCGGGGACCTCTGTAGTGTGTTGTATTGTGTACGACTCGCTCCTATGAATAAAAGGTACGACACCGCCACCTCAACTCCACGTCTCTTATTTAAACATCATCTCACGCAACACCGCCGCCGGCCCTAGTGGGCCACGCAGGGGCACATACATCCACGACCCCCAAACTCACGACTAGAACCGAGCTAGTCTGGCGCCCACCCGGACAACACAGATCAAGAACCGCCTTTCCCCACTAGGAGCCACACCGGGACTCGAGCCCGAGACCCCGGACGACGGCAAACCAACAATTAATTAAAACAAAAAAATCTTTCAAACATCTGTGCATATTAATAATTAGTCTTTACGTGTTCTTATCGACAGGTTGAGTCAAAATTCATTAACGATACTGACCCGCAGGCATTCCTAACGACTTGTCACTGTCAACACGTAGCACAGACGCATTCACACCATAGGAGTGATAGTAAAGTCATGTTGACATGCAGATGACTAGCGTTAGGGGCGGAGACCTAGGGTGGCGGAACCTCCCAAGACTGCCGTGCTTGCGACAGGAGCGCCTCACGGGGACGCACCACAACGCCGAAATGCCAAATTGACCACAACGCCGACAGCTAGAAAACTGCTGTGTACCACAACGCCGAATTACCACAACGCCGAAAAATGTCATTGCAGTACTGCCACAAAGGTTTGGTTAGGCTAGGTTAGGTTCGGTTAGGCTAGGCTAGGCTAGGATAGGCTAGGTTAAGTTAGGTTAGTTTAGGTTAGGTTATGTTAGGTTAGGTTTGATTGTGGTATTTCGGCATTAAGGTACATTTAAGAAACATACACAAATTCATTCAGTTGTTATTTCGGTGCTGGTACACAGCAGTTTTCTATCTGTCTGCTTTGTGGTCAATTTTGACATACGAAGTTATGGTATTTCGGCGTTGTGGTAACGACCAACGCCTCACCTCCTCAAAGACCACGTGGTCCTTCTCCGGGTGCTCCAGCCGGACCACGACGGGCACGTTCTCTATCTCGTCGGGGGCGAACACGCCGTTGAAGACGAGCGAGATGTGGACGGAGGGCGTGCCGTGCTTCGTGGACACGATGGCCGTCCCTCCCGCCCCGTGCATGGCCACGCGGTCTCCGTCCTCCGCCGGCTGCAGCAGCGACGAGAACATCTCCGAGCTCAGGGCCTTGTACCTGCGGGCACGTCGCGTGGTGTCACGTGGCATCCACATCGTTCTGCCAGCTAAGTCTATAGGGCGCAGGACACAATAGCTGTCATGAATTATATTATTCATTATGAATATTTTTACCAGATTAAAAACACTTAACTATTTTTTTCGAGCTGTAAAGTGGCACACAGCCAATCATAATCATCAACTTTTTACATACAGGGCCGTCGAGGTGGGGGCAGAATCCTCAGGACCCGGACACCTCAGGACCCCGGATGAGTTCCGAGATCTGCTTAATGCTTGGGTTTATCCTGATAGGAATATAAACTACAAGTCTATCACTAAAGAAATCCATAGGAAACCTTACAAATAAGGTGATATGCGCAGGATCATGTACACATTTACAACCCAGATAACATTTACAGTCTTTTAAATGTTTTGTTAACTGTGGAGTTTAAATAGTTGCACATTAAACAAGGGGGGAGGGGCGAGGGTTGACAAATGCATTGCCCTTAAACCCTTGGATTTCTTTCCCCCTGCCACATAAAGCAAATATCTAGTGTTAGAACTTGGATCCGAACATGAAATGGCCCACTGTTTTGATAAATTTACAAAAATAAGCTTTGAATAACAGAAATGACAATAAGTCAACCAATCAATTATGCAAGCGAAGGCCGGAACCAGGGCCCCACGCCAGCACTTTCAATTATTTTCCTAATTTGTCTATGGTTCTGTTAAAAAAAAAATGGACATTAAGGGGAAAGGACAATTAAATCATTATTAGCATGTAATTTAGGGGACTGACCAATACCTGTTTCACAGATCGTAAGCATTTATAAAGCTAACTGGAGGATAAATTTATCAAGATGGAGTATCAGACTTTCTTAAGTTAAAACCTTGTCGAAATTGGAGGTTCCAGATTTCATGAAAAGGTAGAGTGAAAGAGTTAGTATGCCATGTGAGGGCGACTTGTTACCACTCACCACCTCAGCAATTTTCTCTCTCTCTCTCTCTCACACACTCCCGTGACCGCAACTCACTCGCCTAGCGTGTGAAACAAAGCCTCGGTCGTGGAAATATTGAAGGAAAAATCACGTCAGCACGCCCTCACACACAAAAGAAGCCAGTAACAAAAAAAAAATACTTGAAAAATAAATTTATGAATTTTAAAACAAAAACAATAAACCGGAGAATTAGATTTACAATAACTTTTAAAAGGAAAAAAAAAACACTTTTACATCAAACCTGAAATGTGACCAAAATGTATAACAAATAATTAGAGACAGGAAAAATTTGCGGGTTCAATGACCTCCAGGATAGACTCCACTACACCCTACACACTTGGGCAAATGTCAACTGTTCATTGGCTGCTGACTAGTGAGTCGTCTCGACCGAGTGTCTGTGATTGGACACTTCTTTGAGCGAGGGTCTCTGATTGGCCCTCATTACTCCAGATTAACAATGAACCAGCGGTAGAAGCAGCGCTAAGGTGTAATTATTTGAATTGTAGCGTATCACGAAATGAATCCGCGAATTTTTGCAGGTCTCTACAAATGATCATTGCTGGACTGCATGGGGAACCCACCTGGCCACCTGGCCGCTGAGCGACTGCTCGGGCCAGCTGCCGCCGCCCCAGATCAGCCACACGTAGAGGCGCTGCTCGCGGATCAGGCGGCGGTAGTCCCGGGGCACCCGGCGCCACACGCCGCACACCTTGCCCGTGGCGTTCTGGTAGGCGCTGCGCACCACGCCGTCCGGGGGCACCAGCGCCTGCTCCTCCAGGATGTTGCCTGCCAGCACACGTCACCCTTCAGTTCCCGTTCCCTTCCTGCACTAGTTCACCTTCCTTCCATCTCGAACCTCTAGTGTGCCACAGCCTGCTCCTCCAGGATGATGCCTGCCACTACACACATCACTGTTCAGTTCACACGGCCGTACAAGCATCCCTTCCTTCATAGTTACAACCTTTAGTTCCAGAGCCTGTATTTCCACTTGTCCTCCCGGAGTGTCCAGAGATGTGCACAGCTACCTTCCTTCTATCTCGAACCTTTGGTGTGCCACAGTTTATTCAGCTTCGAGTAAAACTGTAGATATAATGTTCTATATATGTATGTGGTTTAATAGTTTTTTTGACAGTTATGCCCTTGTTAAATTTACTAATATAGAACATGTTTTATCAAAGTTAATTTTTAGCCTCCGTAATTTTTTTGTCGTAATGTGTGAATTGATGTTTTTTTTGTAAATTCAGTTTTTTAATTGATGAGACATCAAGTTATGTTTATATTCTCATTTGTTACAAATACCCTTTTATTGCATGTTAGAGATTTCTTTATTCAATTCGAGTCAAATTGTAATCTTTCAAAGTAATGTTTAAATATATCAGTGATAGAAATTGTGTTTTTAAACTTTTTGAAATGTAATTATATAGGTGATATTATGTTCCCATAGGTATAATTTATTTCATTATATATTATTTCATATTTAATAAATAATTAAAATTAATACATTAGAAAGATTGTCAACATATTTATTGATTTTCAATATTAATTTTAATTCATCCCATTTTCTTTACTAAATTAAATAATTGTTTTACACACCTGTTTATATGACTATTTAATACTGCATATTAAAATAATTTTTTAAATTTTATTGAATTTTATACCTAACAACCGTATTTACAACATCAAGCCAGTCCTTTTGTTATTTAATTGCTATTAATTATTTGCAGGCCAAATTAAAGTAGGTACATATGATGCCAGGTGAGTGCATTTACCTATGTGCACAGATTGTATTTTTCCTGTAGAGCATTGGTTACCAAACCTTTCCAGCTGGCGACCGAAATTTTCCCTTATAGGAATACCTCCATGATCAATCGGTCCATGGTGGAGTATTAAACCTTATATGTAACGTATCCCTTCCTTAAGTTGGTATGTATAATTTACCATCAAATATTGCTAATGTATGTATATATATTTTTTTAAGGTACCGATTGATTATTGATAAACATATTTGTGTTCTGATATAAAAATGGTTGACAAAATATAAGCAAAACAGTTATTTCTTTAACAACAGATGTGTGTTTGCAAAACACAATTCGATGTTTCGAATTTTTCTTATATTTTCCTGATGGTTTGTGACATTGTGATGTTTCAAGGATCTTGTCGGGACCAGCTGGTGGTTGGGGGAACCGTTGCCCTGCTGCAGAAAGAGAGAGAGAGAGAGAGATGTGTATGGCTGGGTCGTTAGCACAACTCATAAATACCATAACGCCGAAAGCCAAAATTGACCACAACGCCAACAGCTAGAAAACTGCTGTGTACCACAACACCGAAATTACAACTGAATGAATTTGTGTGTGTTTCTTAAATGTACCTTAATGCCGAAATACCACAATCAAACCTAACCTTACCTAACCTAGTGTAATATAACCTAACCTAACTTAACCTAGCCTATCCTAGCCTAACAAAACATAACCTAGTCATACCAAACCTAGTCTAACCTAACCTAGTGTAACCTAACCTAACCAAACCTTTGTGGCAGTCCTGCAATGACATTTTTCGGCGTTAGTGTATTTCGGCGTTGTGGTACACAGCAGTTTTATAGCTGTCGGCGTTGTGGTAAATTTGGCATTTCGGCGTAGTGGTGCGTCCCCTGTATGTCTCACCTTCTACGTCGACGAACTGCAGCGCGCGCGGCCGGCCCGCCGCCTCCGGCGTGTAGAAGGAGTAGTAGAGGTTGCGGCGGTGGAAGGTGAAGCGGCCCGTGGCCACCAGGTCGTAGCTGTTGTGCGAGGTGGAGGGCGCCATCAGCGCGTCGTCCCTCTTCAGCACCAGCGAGGTGCGGCCCGTCAGCAGCGCCGCGTAGTCTGCGGGCACCGTCACTCGCCGTCACTCGCCGTCACTCACTCCGTCCGTGCACCTCACACAATCACTCCGTCATCCGGTCCGTGCACCTCACACCTCACACCGTCTTTTCATGTTGCAAAAACACTTACAACACGAAACATCAAACACGGATTCTTCCGTACAATTATTTAAAAAAACGGAGCGTGATAAACATACACGCAAAGACTTGCGGCAAAGAGTGTTTCCAACTAAATTTCTGGACGCGAGTCACGCGTAGTTTCCGCACCCGCCGCTAGAATTCGTTGACGGAGCAGCTGTATCGATTATCGAACCATTCGATTTTCGTACTGAAATTTCAAACTATGTACATGTAGTGATAAAATCGAAAAATAATTGATAAAAAAAATACTAAACCCCGGCTTTCGACCTGATTCTAGACAAGGCAATTTATTAAAACTGGTCATCTTGTTAAAAGTCATTACACAGTTAATAGTATAAAATTTTGCTTTGGCTTTGTGAACTTTGGTTCGCGCCATACGCCACAGATGGCAGCACCGTGGTTACACATTTCCGTTCCATTCACGAAATCACTCACACCAAACGACGTGTGCCAGAGATCTAAGATGTCAGCCTGCACATAAAAAAGCGTTGTGTGTCTAAAAGACGTATAACGGTATAACTTATCCTACCAGAATTCGCAGAGGCCGAAACTCGCTCCAAGGTATGTAGTGACTCCCACGGTATCCATCCGTACTGCACTATATGCCTTTTTGTTCCAGTTTGAAACATTCAGGTTAGAATGCTCAATATTTAGGGGAGTTTTTACTTCGTCCCCATGTGACATCCTTCCTTGTCGCTGTCACCGAGTTTAGTATATTAATCTAATGACGTCAGTGATACGAAGATAAAGACAAAAAAAAACCTATTTTGTACCTTTCATGTTCTTGTCCTCATCTTCGATGGACGGAGGCGGATCCATCATGTCTGGACCTGAAACAAGGACGAACATCAGTCACATCCTGTAGAGGCATGGATATCAGCCCGCCCTGTAGTGGGACGAAAACACACTGGCTACTGGGTGGCAACGAGTTACCATCATCTACCTACGCACATAATTAATAAGTCATTAGATTACTCTCGTATAGTTCAAACCTTTTTTTTTAAAAAAAAACACGAGCTCTAACATTTTACTCGCATAGCGAAATTGTATTGAAATTAAAATTCCTATCCAAGAGCATGCTTGTTAGGAAATAAAACACGTGACCATAATGTTTTATCATGGTACGTGACATCCAAAACATTGGTAAAACGACACGAACGGTGCTCCATTTGCTGTTTGCTTTATACTGATTCTCCAACAACTTTCTAGAACTAATACTACTGCTACCAAATACAAATAAAGTGTAAAAATGAATTTAAATAGTCCATCGTTTCTTACTATAGATAATAAATTAAAGCACCATTTTATACTGATATCCTACATGAACTTAACTAAAAAAAAATTCTTTAAAAATAATATTTGACAATTTATTCTGTCCAAATGATGGTACACAAGCGTACCACGACTGCTTCATCGTTGCAAATGGTACGCAAGGCTCGATGATGGTACAAGCAACATGACAATGTCACAAGTGCGGTAATTACGGCACAGGGTACTGTGATATCGGCACGCCTAATTACTCAAAGAAGTTTGTAGAGAACGAAGGGGGGAAAGGAGGGGGGAGTGGCGCCAGTAGGCCCAGGACGTAATCACGGCTTCCTCGCTCTCACAGCTGCCAACTTGACGTGACCTTCAGACGAAAACTGCCGCGCACCAGTTTTACGTAATTACGCACCCCCCTCTACCTTGTCCCGGAAAACACCTGGACCATTTTTTTTTCTCAAATCCATATGTCTGCAGGCTTGTTACCGCTATCATGGTAAGTGAACTTTTTTTAAATTTTTTTTTAAGTCTTCATTTCTTGACTATAATAACAGTTGCACAGGCGTATAGTAATTCTGAAAATTTGAAACATCGTGCCGGAAACAGATGCAGGAAAATATGACAAATTTCCAACTTCTTTCTGTCCGACTCCAATCTTCCGCTCCTTCGGCCAATCGGAGAGCCGCGTCTAGTTCACCCGTGTGAAACATGGCGATACGCAATCGTCTCATAAGTCAGGCAAGAAATTTGATTTAAAAAAAAATGAAGTAGTTACGTACAAAAACTGCCGCCGCCACCACCAACTTGAAATTCTTATAAATAATTTACGCTTTATTTATAATTATGTTTCACGTGAACCGCCATAACAGCGTTTTATAGTCTGTGTAATGAATAGGGACACCTGTATTACGCGATTTCATTTCATGTCAAGGTATTTCACAAAACACTGTAGCTTTTTCTAAGAGTCATGGCTAGGGGCAGGCATTTTTCGCGAATAAATCTGAACGCATATTAGACTGCAACAAGGTATACCCGCACCAGCGGTTTCTTCCTTTTGATTGGCTTCCGTCTGCGAGAGAAGTCGTTGCTTTATTTGACTGGGCCACTTAGAACGCATATGCTTCCGCACTCAACTACTGTTATTGGTCTTGTAACAATCGACGTGGAATTGAAATATATCTACTCACCCAACCATGAAACACAAATTATGCTACAGTGTTTTAACTTTCAGCTAGTCGCGGAATATTTTCGCGAAATATGCATGTGCCTAGTCATGGCAAATTGTGAGGGTGCAGCAGTACGGTGACCACATTCTCATTGGCCCCGTCAAGAGCGGGACGACACCTCTCCCCGACCTCAGCCAATAACCACAGGAGAAACAGCTACAGTGTTTTGTGAAATACCTTGACACGAAATGTATTCGCGAAATACATCAGGTGTCTCTAGTAATGAAACATGTCTCGAATTCAAACTGTCCTCAAAAGCGGCATACATTTCACCATCATGCACGATGTTTCTTAGCGGACACTGGCAACCTGGGGAAGTTGTATGAAGACGCTGTTGATAGAACGTCGCATACAGAAGGTGGTTGTTGGTACCACAACTGAGAACTGCGGAACGTGAGACGAGTCACGCTACGCGACCTGTGCTCCCGTGCTGACGCACCGCTGGCGCAGGGATACACGGCGCAGGACGGATATCGGCTGCAAGGCCGTCGGGCGCGCGAGGAATCACAGAGGCGAGTCGGGCGCCGCCGTCGTACGGTCGCGCTCACGCGGGAAGGACCCCGCCTCTCCCCCATCCCCAGACAAGACATCCTGCAGTATTCTTGCTGGCTGCAAATGTTCGGTATGCTTCAAATGACGCTTGTAATTAGGGCTGAGGTTATTTATCACGCCTTTGAAGGACTAACAGTCAATAGTATACACCTATACAACTAATCACTAGAGACCGGAAAAATTCGCGAATTCATTTCGCGATAGGCTAAAATACAAACAGTTATACCTCAGTGCTGCCTCTGCTATTGGCTCACAGGCTGCTACGTTGGGACGTCTCACAAGACAGCAGCCAATGAGTGGGTGAAATTTGACTGTGTGTACGTAGAACTATGGAGTTCATCCTAAAGGTCATTGAACCCGCGCATTTTTCCGGTCCCTACTAATCACCGAATCAAGTATGACGGCTACCATAAAATAACGCAAATTTGGTAGGGTTTTTATAAAATCGTATGACATCCGAGAATTTCACAGATAAATTTAAGAGACCCGCCTAGCCAGGAGTATACTGGTGTTAGTGAGGCAAGGCTTTCAACTGGTGCGTAGTTTATACGACGTGCGCAGGGCAACTTAGATATTAAAGCGATAACAATAACATTTTATGGGTGAGAAATTAAGTTACGGTTGTAATGAAATTCCCTTCAGTGCTTTCAATAATATGTACCGGATGTTTATTAAATGTCTAAATATGCAATTTAAAAAAAAACTAAATAAATAAACAGAACTACACACCCACCCTCAACGTATTCTTAAATGTTTTTTTCATAAACATATACTACTCGGGTATCTTGAGCAGTTTTCAAATTGTTTTTTTATTTATCCTAAAACCTTGCACACAGTGTGTGTGTCCGTGTAGGCGGTTAAGTAATAACAAGTAAACACCTGACACAAGGTTCTCGTCACTAATTCTTCAATTGCAACTTAGTTGTTTTAGCACACCCTTAGTTTATAGCAACTAACTAGCTGTAACAGAACGGTCGAATCACATTTAAGTCTAAAATACATTCTCTGGAGGACAGCAGCCTATTACGAACCATTAAGTTCGAGCAGACACAGAACCTTAAAGTGTAGCCTGTGGGCCATTAACCCACCTAGTGTCCCACATTCCAAGTCCCGTAACATGGAACATAACGAGACGGTATTAATGGCGGAAATAATTTGTGCAAATTTACAGCATTTATGTTCATACTAGCAAAAAAAATTAAATACTAGCATTATTTTAGAGAATCCACGTTATACAGACTAGCCAGAAGTTTATCAAGTCGATATCAATAGTTCATTTCCATTTTAAAACATCATTTGAAAAAAAAAAATTAAATAAACATATTCAATAAAAGTAGAGATGTATTTTTCCTAAATATTTGACGACAAAAACAAGTTTCAGGTACAAGTGCCAACAAATTTATGTGCGAGAGTTCAAAGGGTTGATATCCACATAAACAAAACATGTGGCCCAGACCCTATTGTATAAAAAATAAATTTTTACTATAAGATAAAGATAAGCTTGTTAATAGGTCGCACATTACCTAAAAAGCACTACCTCAAAAAAGGAGATATAAAAAAATACAATGGTATAATGTTCAACAATAAATAGAGACCGGAAAAATTCGCGGATTCATTTCACGATATGACAGAATACAAACAACTGTACCTTTATAATGCTTTTTCTGATTGGTTCACAGTTTATCTGAAGGACTTTGAGTCAATGAAAAAAACCTTCAACCAAAAAAGTATCGAATCGCAAGCGTCCCACTTGACAGGTGTCACGAGTCGGTAGCCAATGAGCAGGTGGCATTTGCCCGAGTATGTAGGGGGTTGTGGAGTCTATCCTGGAGGTCATCCAAAGCGCGAATTTTTCCAGTCTCTAACAATAAATCATGAGTGCTCACGCGAGAAGCACACTACATGACAACTGCCAGGTCACTGCTCACAGGACCACGGCCCGGCAATCAGGGGTTGGTTACACGCTCCGATGGTTACAGCCGCTCTGCGTCACACTATTCTACTGCCGTGCTCCCACGAGAATATCACTACACGACAACTGCCAGGTCACTGCTCACAGGACCACGGCCCGGCAATCAGGGGTTGGTTACACGCTCCGCTGGTTACAGCCGCTCTGCGTCACGCTATTCTACTGCCGTGCTCCCACGAGAAGCTCACTACACGACAACTGCCAGGTCACTGCTCACAGGACCACGGCCCGGCAATCGGGGGTTGGTTACACGCTCCGATGGTTACAGCCGCTCTGCGTCACACTATTCTACTGCCGTGCTCCCACGAGAAGCTCACTACATGACAACTGCCAGGTCACTGCTCACAGGACCACGGCCCGGCAATCAGGGGTTGGTTACACGCTCCGATGGTTACAGCCGCTCTGCGTCACACTATTCTACTGCCGTGCTCCCGCGAGAAGCTCACTACATGACAACTGCCAGGTCACTGCTCACAGGACCACGGCCCGGCAATCAGGGGTTGGTTACACGCTCCGATGGTTACAGCCGCTCTGCGTCACACTATTCTACTGCCGTGCTCCCACGAGAAGCTCACTACACGACAACTGCCAGGTCACTGCTCACGGGACCACGGCCCGGCAATCAGGGGTTGGTTACACGCTCCGCTGGTTACAGCCGCTCTGCGTCACGCTATTCTACTGCCGTGCTCCCGCGAGAAGCTCACTACACGACAACTGCCAGGTCACTGCTCACAGGACCACGGCCCGGCAATCAGGGGTTGGTTACACGCTCCGCTGGTTACAGCCGCTCTGCGTCACACTATTCTACTGCCGTGCTCCCACGAGAAGCTCACTACACGACAACTGCCAGGTCACTGCTCACAGGACCACGGCCCGGCAATCAGGGGTTGGTTACACGCTCCGCTGGTTACAGCCACTCTGCGTCACACTATTCTACTGCCGTGCTCCCACGAGAAGCTCACTACACGACAACTGCCAGGTCACTGCTCACAGGACCACGGCCCGGCAATCAGGGGTTGGTTACACGCTCCGCTGGTTACAGCCGCTCTGCGTCACACTATTCTACTGCCGTGCTCCCACGAGAAGCTCACTACACGACAACTGCCAGGTCACTGCTCACGGGACCACGGCCCGGCAATCAGGGGTTGGTTACACGCTCCGCTGGTTACAGCCGCTCTGCGTCACACTATTCTACTGCCGTGCTCCCACGAGAAGCTCACTACACGACAACTGCCAGGTCACTGCTCACAGGACCACGGCCCGGCAATCAGGGGTTGGTTACACGCTCCGCTGGTTACAGCCGCTCTGCGTCACACTATTCTACTGCCGTGCTCCCACGAGAAGCTCACTACACGACAACTGCCAGGTCACTGCTCACGGGACCACGGCCCGGCAATCAGGGTTTGGTTACACGCTCCGATGGTTACAGCCGCTCTGCGTCACACTATTCTACTGCCGTGCTCCCACGAGAAGCTCACTACACGACAACTGCCAGGTCACTGCTCACAGGACCACGGCCCGGCAATCAGGGGTTGGTTACACGCTCCGCTGGTTACAGCCGCTCTGCGTCACACTATTCTACGGCCGTGCTCCCACGAGAAGCTCACTACACACAACTGCCAGGTCACTGCTCACGGAACCACGGCCCGGCAATCCGGGGTTGGTTACACGCTCCGCTGGTTACAGCCGCTCTGCGTCACGCTATTCTACTGCCGTGCTCCCACGAGAATATCACTACACGACATCTGCCAGGTCACTGCTCACAAGACCACGGCCCGGCAATCAGGGGTTGGTTACACGCTCCGCTGGTTACAGCCGCTCTGCGTCACGCTATTCTACTGCCGTGCTCCCACGAGAATATCACTACACGACAACTGCCAGGTCACTGCTCACAGGACCACGGCCCGGCAATCAGTGGTTGGTTACACGCTCCGCTGGTTACAGCCGCTCTGCGTCACGCTATTCTACTGCCGTGCTCCCACGAGAATATCACTACACGACAACTGCCAGGTCACTGCTCACAGGACCACGGCCCGGCAATCAGGGGTTGGTTACACGCTCCGCTGGTTACAGCCGCTCTGCGTCACGCTATTCTACTGCCGTGCTCCCATGAGAATATCACTACACGACAACTGCCAGGTCACTGCTCACAGGACCACGGCCCGGCAATCAGGGGTTGGTTACACGCTCCGCTGGTTACAGCCGCTCTGCGTCACGCTATTCTACTGCCGTGCTCCCACGAGAATATCACTACACGACAACTGCCAGGTCACTGTCCACAGGACCACGGCCCGGCAATCAGGGGTTGGTTACACGCTCCGCTGGTTACAGCCACTCTGCGTCCTGCTATTCTACTGCCGTGCTCCCGCGAGAAGCTCACTACACGACAACTGCCAGGTCACTGCTCACAGGACCACGGCCCGGCAATCAGGGGTTGGTTACACGTTCCGCTGGTTACAGCCGCTCTGCGTCACGCTATTCTACTGCCGTGCTCCCACGAGAATATCACTACACGACAACTGCCAGGTCACTGCTCACACGACCACGGCCCGGCAATCAGGGGTTGGTTACACGCTCCGCTGGTTACAGCCGCTCTGCGTCACGCTATTCTACTGCCGTGCTCCCGCGAGAAGCTCACTACATGACAACTGCCAGAACACTGCTCACGGGACCACGGCCCGGCAATCAGGGGTTGGTTACACGCTCCGATAGTTACAGCCGCTCTGCGTCACGCTATTCTACTGCCGTGCTCCCGCGATAAACTCACTACATGACAACTGCCAGGTCACTGCTCACGGGACCACGGCCCGGCAATCAGGGGTTGGTTACACGTTCCGATGGTTACAGCCGCTCTGCGTCACGCTATTCTACTGCCGTGCTCCCGCGATAAGCTCACTACATGACAACTGCCAGAACACTGCTCACGGGACCACGGCCCGGCAATCAGGGGTTGGTTACACGCTCCGATGGTTACAGCCGCTCTGCGTCACGCTATTCTACTGCCGTGCTCCCGCGATAAGCTCACTACATGACAACTGCCAGGTCACTGCTCACAGGACCACGGCCCGGCAATCAGGGGTTGGTTACACGCTCCGCTGGTTACAGCCGCTCTGCGTCACGCTATTCTACTGCCGTGCTCCCGCGAGAAGCTCACTACATGACAACTGCCAGAACACTGCTAACGGGACCACGGCCCGGCAATCAGGGGTTGGTTACACGCTCCGCTGGTTACAGCCGCTCTGCGTCACGCTATTCTACTGCCGTGCTCCCGCGAGAAGCTCACTACATGACAACTGCCAGGTCACTGCTCACGGGACCACGGCCCGGCAATCAGGGGTTGGTTACACGCTCCGCTGGTTACAGCCGCTCTGCGTCACACTATTCTACTGCCGTGCTCCCGCGAGAAGCACACTACATGATAACTGCCAGTCACTGCTCACAGGACCACGGCCAGGCAATCAGGGGTTGGTTACACGCTCCGATGGTTACAGCCGTTCTGTGTCACACTATTCTACTGCCGTGCTCCCGCGAGAAGCACACTACATGATAACTGCCAGTCACTGCTCACAGGACCACGGCCCGGCAATCAGGGGTTGGTTACACGCTCCGCTGGTTACAGCCGCTCTGCGTCACGCTATTCTACTGCCGTGCTCCCGCGAGAAGCTCACTACATGACAACTGCTGGTCACATGCAAAACCACAACATTCAATAGGCGTGTTAAAAAAATGTGGGTTTTAATTCATCACTGTGGAGTTTTTTTTTTGTGGTGCTGATACAAGGCTGGTTTGTTTTAATAATGATTTTCTACAAAAAAAAACTGCGATGAACACATCTGTGGTTTTAGCACCTATGATGTTAAGTGTAGTACATGACCCTTTACTACTGTATTGATTGCATGCTCAAACGGCCATTATCTGTATATATGTAAATTCGCCTTGGACGTGGCTATAACCTAGAAGCTAAGATATTTCACTACTCTATGACCTAATTTTTCTTAGTACTTTTATATACATGATCATTGAATTACCTTTTACATCAAGTAAATGAAAAATGAAATAATCCTTGTAGCATGTAATACCGAGACTATGGAGAAGCGATGGAAATGTAACATATATATTGTTTTGACAGATTTCAGACTATAATTTTTTTATGAGGTAATATCGAAAAGTTTGCTGTGTTAAATATACCACACAAGATATTTTTTTGAAGAACATAATAAAATGTATATTGATAGAAAACTGTACAGAAAACTGTAATATAATGTATTTCACACTAAATGTCAAAGACGCCACAGGGGAGATTTTTGGCAGGATTCGGTCACGTTGCTTTCAGTACAAATTATTATATGATTTAACGAAACCAAGTTTTAGAAAATTAAACTACAGAAAATAGTAAATGCATAAAAACAGTTGAAACCAATACTGGGCCTTCCAGTTCCCATCTCTTCCTCTCGAAGTCGCCAGTTTCCCAAATCACGTGACGTCTCTTGGACCAAGCGTTGGCCACCCCTGGTCTGGCTCCAAAGAGAATGCTGGCCTCATCGATCACCGCAAACTGGTCTGGTTTCGGAACGCGCGTGACGGATCGCAGGCTATGCTCCAGGTCCATCCTGCGACGACGGCGGTTTCTAACTTCATCCGCCGCAGCGCATCCTTATGCAATTTTTTTTTTTCCCCCTTTTCCCCCCGCCTAATGTATTCATAAATTCTTGTCTAATGCCGTCCACTAGAGGATATTACATCTGACGTGCCCGGGTCGTTTTTAGGCCCCAGAGGGATCGAGGAGGAAAAACGATCCGGCTGTAGGGGGGAGAGGGAGGCAAGATTCCTCTCCGCGGCATGGCGCCTCGTCTGTTTAGCAAGCCAGCTACCGTGGCGCTCACACGAGATGGCCCGCTAATAGGCCGCTCAGCACCTCGGAGCAAGGATGGCGGGAGATAGGTATAGGGTTAGGGCACGTCCAGTGTCCCGTTAAGTAACAAAAAAAAAATTATTTTGTCAATATAGGCAATATCTTTTGTTTTCATTTTAAGTCAGTTTTCTTCGATTTTTCGTAAAAAAAAAAAATTGCCTCTTTCCGTGTAAATTTAACCTGATAGCTCTCTTGGATTTTATGTTTAGTTTCACATTTTCTTACCAGATATTTAATAGATTATTATCTAATAAGGGTAATAGACCACTTGCGCGTCATTTAACGGCATGAAAATTAATTTTAGTAAACATCGTGGGGAGAAATTGTGACTCAACAACAAATACAAGAATTAAGTATATGTTCAGTTTTCTTTTCTCAAGCGAAATCCTTAATTACATTTCTTTGTGTAAAAGATGGAGGTCTAAATGTAAACTATTCCTAGAGACCGGGAAAATTCGCAGATTCATTCGGCGATAGGCTAGAGTTCAAATACATATACCTCTTAGATGATTTTGCTATTGGATTACCGTTCATTTGGACGAATCTCAACCAATTATAAACACTCAACCAAAGAAGGATCGAATCACAGACAAACCAGCCGAGACGACGTACAAGTCGGCAGCCAATCGAACTTGCGTTATTTGCCCGAGTGCACAGAAGAAATTGCAGTCTATCCTGAAGGCCATTTAAACCGCGAATTTTTCTGGTCCCTACCTATTTCCGTCGAATGAGCGATAAGAATTTTTTTTTTCGCGAAAAAAATACATGCGCCCCCGATGATAAGTGATAAGTAGTGTTTTTTTTTTTGCTCTCGGTTGTGAAGAGGCTTGCTGGAGTGGTTGCGGCTGAATCGCGGAACTCTACATGGCCGGTTTTTTTTTTTTTTTTTTTTTTTTTTTGTCTCTGCCAACAACGCGACGTCTCAAAGAGCGGACGAGAGCCTTTCATAAGGCGCTCGCATCTGATCGCGGCTGAAGAGAACCGTCAGCGAGCAGCCTGAATTGGGGGGGGGGGGGGGGGGGGAGGGGTCGTCAGCTGAGCTTCGCCAGACGCGCGTCGCTCTGAGAACAGCTCCACAGGCCGAGAGTCGCGGGTTCACTGACCGCGACTCCGGCTCGCGAGGTCACCGCGACGAGCACAACATCCACGTGACTTCATCCCGCGTCCGACGTACGCTGACACGCGGCCAATCGATAGGGACCCGGAAATATTCGCGGTTTCTTTTCGCGATAGGCTAGAATCCAAGTGCGTGTAACTTATTGCCGCTTCAGTAATTGGAACACAGTTCGCCTGAAGGACTGTGAGCCAATGAATGACCCTCAACGGAAGAAGTATCTAATCACAAACATCCACAGTTTAGCAGGTGTCACGAGTCATTGGCCAATGAGCTGGTGTAATTTTCCCGCGTACATAGAGGATCGTGGAATCTATCCTAGGGGTCATCGAAACCACGAATTTGTCCATTCCCTACGTATTTATGTCTGATCGTTAGGGGCATGCAGATATCGCGAAAAGATTTCGAGACTCGAAAGTCAAAAAACTGTAGCACAGTCTGTGTTTCGTGATTGGGTGAGTTTCTCCCAGGTACATATCGGTTGTAACAACACCAATCACAGCGATTCAGTGCGGAAGTAAACGCCGTCCTGAGTGGCTCAGCCGAATAAGGCAACGACTTCTCTCGCAGAGACGGCCGCCAATCACAAGGAAGAAAACGCTGGTGCGGGTATACCTTGTTGCAGTCTAATAAGTGTTCGGATCTTCTCGCGAAAAATGCCCGCCCCTACTGATCGTGATGACGATTTTGCAAGCCCAGGCGCTCCTCAGAGAGGGGTGGTGGGGAGGTCTATATTCCAGGGGGTCCTGGACCCTACGGCCGTGACGTGGCGGGCGAGAGAACGCGCATGCGCACGCCGTGTTCCGGGACGGCAGAGGGGTTCCAGGGCCGTGGTTGGTGCCCCTCGCGGCCCGACGAGGCACGAAGCTGACGGCCTTGCCGCGTCGCGCCGCGCCGTGGAGTAGGAGGGGAGGGGGGCAGACGGGCGGCGCCTGGCCAACCCGCGGGGGAAAAAAAAACAACGCGTCATTGCACCTACAGCACATTCATGCTTTACCTCAACGCTTTTGGAATCACCCTTCCGAAGTAAAAAAGGTGACTGTCTGTAAAGTCGGTTAACGGACGATAATTTTACGCGATAACTAGAGACCTGAAAAATTCGCGGGTTCAATTCGTGTTATGCTAAAATTCAAATAATTATACCTTAGTGCTGCTTCTGTCATTGGTTCACTGTTAGACTGGAGGACTGAGGGCCAATCAGAAACCCTCACTCATAGAAGTGTCGAATCACAGACCACCCAGACGAGACGACTCACAAGTCAGCAGCCAATGAACAGGTGGCATTTGCCCGAGTGTGTAGAGTGTAGTGGAGTCTACCCTGGAGGTCATTTAACCCGCGAATTTTTCATATCTCTAGTGATAACGTCATATCAATATTTTTTTTAAAATTGCTGGTTTTAAAAAGCCCGCCTTAACCTGTTTTGATATTATAGAGGATTTCCTCGCACTGCGGTTGGCCGATTCTTGCACTCTCCGGGACGTGACAATATGAGTCATGCTTTTTTTCGTGCGTGCAGCCGGCCGGCGTTCATCGATTTATAAGACGTTATCACGTCAAAAAAAAATCTTGCCCGCAAATGCATACGTACTGTTAACCTTCGCCTTTGATTAAATAACCAGCCATCATCAGACGTAAACATGCACTATTTCTGCTATGTTTTGGGCGGAACAATATGGCGCTTGCAAACCCTTAACTATGTTACACTATGCTGTCTCCTGACAAGTCCTAGCGCCGTGGTTTAAAAAATACCCACGACGTTAAATAAAAACCAAAATGATTACATTATCATTATCTGCTGGTATCAATTCTAAAAAAAAACTCGGCGACAGGAAACAAATATTATGGCAAGGACGAACAAATTCAACGGTGGCAGATGTAGTTACGTTCTATTTGTATAGCTGTATTTAAAACGTTACTCTATTGTGAAGGTGAAACAAACTATTTATATCTGAACTTAGATTTCTTTGGAGTAACATTCATTTTCCAAGCGTTTATCTCTCTAAGATATAGTCTACACATATCTTTTGATTTTTTTTTACTGGCAGGTTTAAGTGTTTTAAAATTAAAATTTTAACTTAAAATTATATTTCATGTAGGTGATACCTAACTAGATCGATTTCTTGCCTACGAACACAGCTATTCTGTGAATTTAAACGAAATCGTTAGAGCAGTTTTCGAGAACGCCAATACATACAATAATAGCTACATTTAATAGTAGTTATATATATATATATATATATATATATATATATATATATACATATATATGCCAATGAGCCAATATGCAAGTGTGCTTTAAGCAAACCTGTCATCGATCGCCCCAATCCTAAGCCTGTACTCCTGATATTTGCTGTTTTCTCCCTATCAGTAGAGACCGGAAAATTTCGCGGATTCGTTCGGCGATAGGCTATAATTCAAATACATATAACTTTTAGATGATTTTACTATTGGCTTACTGTTCATCTGGACGAATCTCAACAAGTTATAAACCCTCAACCAAAGAAGGATCGCATCGCTGGAACAAAACAGCTGAGATGACTCACAAGTAAGCAGCCAATGAACTTGCGTCATTTGCCCAAATGTTCAGGGGACTGTGCAGTCTATCCTGAAGGCCATCGAAACACGCGAATTTTTCCGGTATCTCCCTATGAGCGTTACACTCGTCTCGACTGCAGAGAAGTTTCACTTGAGAGTAATGCTCGCGCCGGGACACATCATGTCGCCGGGACGTAAAGGGCGCGCGTCGCGCCCAGGAGTGGCGGTGACGTCGCGCTCACCTGTTAGTAGAGGGAGAGAGGTATTTCTGGTCCAGGGTTGCGCAAGCCGCCGTCACCCTTGTCACCGTCTCTCTCTCTCCCGCGCGACGCGCACGGGGGCCCCCGCTGCCGTTCTAGACGATGACATAGGAGCGCCAGCCCTCTTCTCCCCCACTCCCCCTGCCCACCCCCACCCCCCGGACCCGCACCCCCGCGTTATTTTCAGCTGTCGCTCCGTCGGGCGGGGCAGGTGTACGTCTGCGCGCCCGTCATCCGGCGTCTGGCCCGCCCCTTCGGGCCCCGCCTCCCAGGGCTGCCAACTAGCTTAGAATACATATACTGTATAGAAGTCGCCAGCCCAGGTTAACATTTCTAATACGGTTTTGAGGTAGTTGGTTAATTCACCGTCCGCAATCGCCACCATCTCTAGGGCATCGACTTGCGGTGGTCCCTAGCGGACAAGTGTCGAACTCTTCAAACACCCCTTCTCCCTCCCGTTGATCGAACTTGAGCTGCAGCGAATGATTGGTGGGGGGTGCGGGGGAATGACAGCGGGCGACAGCGCTGCGCTCTAACGCGTAAATAACAACTAAGACGATACAGGGCGTTACGGCAGCGCACTGCAGCGGTGAAGTTCCCAAGCTGCTCATCATACGCTCCTGAAAAACGTAGAGTAAATCCTATCCACTCGCGACTTCTATACAGTATAGTATATATATTCAAAGGAACTAGCGAGGGTGATTCAGCTACAGCCTGGACTTCCAGCACCGATATGGTTCATTACTAGAAACCTGAAAAATTCGCGGGTTAATTTCGGGTTATGATAAAATTAAAATAATTATGCCTTAGTGCTGCTTCTGTCATTGGTTCACTGTTAAACTGGAGGACTGAGGGCCAATCAGAGACCCTCACTCATAGAAGTGTTGAATCACAGGCCACCCAGACGAGACGATTCACAAGTCAACAGCTATGAACAGTTGGCATTTGCCCGAGTGTGTACAGGATATTGGAGTCTATCCTGGAAGTCAATGAACCCGCGAATTTTTCCTGTCTCTACGGATAAGTGATCTTACTATGGATAAGGGCGGTTGTTTGCCGTGGGGAAATGTATATTTTTGCTTGGCGTCAATGAGCTTTGTTTATGAATGCGAAATATATCGTCCTACTGTTTCTGTTCAGCGAAATAAGCTTGAACCATGGATTGGCCCTGCAGCGATTTTTAGGAGGGAAGGTTTTTGAGGAGTGAGGGAGGGGGAGATTTTTAGATGATAGGTATGGAATACCGTTTAGTAAAAATTAAGAGTAACAAAATTTTGAAAAGTAACAGTCCTTAGTCTATTTGAACGCATTTCTGACGTCTTTAAAAGTCATACCGCCACTGGTTTTAATTGTAGTCGTTATGAAAAACTACCATCATCTGTCAAATGTGTCTTTTGTCTACAATAGTACAAAGAAGCGACAGAGCTATGTAAACAACCCTGGCCCAAAAAAAATTTCGCGATCAAAAAACTCATCATTGGAGCCTCATCTACATCGCATTTCCTTCATTTCCTTACTAACGCAGAACAAATATGGAAATTTTCTTGAAATGAAGACAAAAAGAAAAATTACAAATATTAATTGTACCATAGTAAGAGACCGGAGAAAATTGCGGATTCAATTCGCGGTAGTCTAGAATCCAAACTTGTTCAGCCTCATGCTGATTCGGTGTTTGGACCAGCGTTCAAGTGAAGGACTCTTGCGCCAATGCCAAACCCTCAATGGAAAGTGTCGATTCACAGGCTTCCCAGCTGACACGTGACACGAGGCAGTAGCCAATGAGAAAAGTGTAAATTTGCCCGAGAACGTATGGGATCGTGGAGTCTATCCTGGAAGGCATTGGAACCGGGAATTGTTCCAGTCCACCGCCATTAATATGTCTGAGTCACGCTGGTAATTTTCTGCTTGGAGAAAAAATAAAACCACGAGATCTGGCAACACTGTGACCGGCTTGCGGCCCCCCCCCCCCCTCCGCGGGCAACCTCCCCTCCAAGAACCATACCTCCGTCTCTCTCGCAATCAAACGCATCGCGCGGCTAATCGTGACAATCGCCGTCTCTCTCTCTCTCTCTCTCTCTCTCTCTCTTTCTCTCTCTCCCCTCCTCTCACGGTCGGAAAGTTCCGCTAGGGGCGTCCGTCAGTTGCCAGACCCGGGGGTCACGTGACTCGTCTCAAGTTCAACACTTTCTGACAGACACACCAGTGAGTGTTACTCGTTCACCAGCTTCAACTGCCACGCGGCGCGTCATATGCTTGTTTAGCGAACACGCCTCAAGAGTTTTTAACTCTCAGCTTCTCTCGTGATCTTTACACGGCAAAAAAAAGGGGGTTGCCTGTAAAGTCTGTTTACGGACGATAATTTTACGTGATAACTAGAGACCGGAAAAATTCGCGGGTTGAATGACCTCCAGGATAGACTCCACTACACTCTACACACTCGGGGCAAATGCCACCTGTTCATTGGCTGCTGACTTGTGAGTCGTCTCGACCGAGTGTCTGTGATTCGACACTTCTATGAGTGAGGGTCTCTGATTGGCCCTCATTATCCAGATTAACAGTGAACCAGTGGTAGAAGCAGCGCTAAGGTATAATTATTTGAATTGTAGCATATCACGAAATGAATCCGCGAATTTTTCAGGTCTCTAGTGATAACGTCATAAGAAAACATTGATGAAAAGTTGCATACTTTTTAATTTTCAAATATTATTTACAGTTTTTGCAAATTTAATTTCAATAATTTGTTGAAATATAATCACGAACAACAGTTAAAAAGCCCGCCTTAACGTGTTTGATATTATAGAAGATTTTCCCGCACGGTGGTTGGCCTGTTCTTGCACGCTCGGCTCAGGCGGAACGTGACAATGAGTCATGCTTTTTCGTGCGTGCAGCCGGCGTTCATCGATTAATAAGACGTTCTCACGTCAAAAAAAATAAAACACGCCCACAGCAAAGTATTTATCGCGAATAAACTTCCAGACCAGCTGTGTGTTTAAGCTTTGTAGCTTTGTCTGTGTTTCGTGGTTTGGCGGGGTTTATTCAAAGTAAATGTCTACTGTCGGCACACCAATCACAGCCATCCAGCGCGGAAGCAAACGCGTCCTGATTGGCCCGGACAAACAATGGCTTCTCTCGCAGACGGCCGCCAATCACAATGCAGAAATTACTGACGCAGAAGTACCTTATTGCAGTCTAGTAAGCGAACAGATTGTTTCACGAAAAATCACTGTCTCCAGTGAGGCACGTACTTGCATTTGGCTTGGCCAATGATAATGCAGTCACTGTACTACTGAATGTACCGCCATAACAACAACATGTTTCGGTATGTATAATTTATTTACATTATAAATATTTCCATTATTTAATAAATAATTAAAATTAATAAATTAGAATAATCATTCAGCATAATTATTGATTTTCATTATTTATTAAAATACATCTCTATTATTTTACTGAATAAAAAAATTAATTTAATACGTGTTATTATGTTAATATTGAATACTGAGCATTTATTAAATTTGATTGAATTTATATTTTACAAACCGTATTTATATCACTCCAGTCATTTTACATTTATTTCTATTAATTGTTCGAATGAAAAGTTATGCTAATATGTTTAAATTCTAACGCGCGTATATAAGTAAATGCACCCATTTGTTATTAACTTGTGCCAGTTATAAATTGTGAAGGAAGTTCTCATTTATTAAGATTCCGAGTTTTGTGCTTTTAACGTCTGAAACTATAAGTTGTGTGTTTCAAATATATTACAGTTCTAAGTCGTGTGTTTCGAAGATATTACAGTTCTAAGACGTGTATTTCGAAGACACTACAGTTCTATGTCGTATTTCAAATATATTACAGTTCTAAGTCGTGTGTTTCGAAGATACTACAGTTCTCAGTCGTGTGCTTAAAATATATTACATTTCTAAGTTATGTGTTTCAAAGATATTACAGTTCTAAGACGTGTATTTCGAAGACACTACCGTTCTATGTCGTATTTCAAATATATTACAGTTCTAAGTTATGTGTTTCAAAGATATTACAGTTCTAAGACGTGTATTTCGAAGACACTACCGTTCTATGTCGTATTTCAAATATATTACAGTTCTAAGTTGTGTGTTTCGAAGATACTACAGTTCTCAGTCGTGTGCTTAAAATATATTACATTTCTAAGTTATGTGTTTCAAAGATATCACAGTTCTAAGATGTGTGTTTGAAAGACAGTACAGCACAGTTCTAAGCAGTGTGTTTGAAAGACAGTACAGTACAGGTCTAAGATGTGTGTTTGAAAGACAAGACAGCACAGCACAGTTGTAAGAAGTGTGCTGGAGCGGGCAGCGGGGAGACTCACTGTAGTCGTCGGGGCAGGTCTTGCAGCAGCGGCCCGGCATCAGCACCGGGTCCTCGCAGCTCGGCTGGGGACACTCGCTCTTGATGTTGCGGCAGTGCGTGCGCGCCACGATGCGTCGCTTCTTCTGCACCTGCACGCACACACGCACACACTCGCTCACTCGCCGTCAGCAACCCCTCACTCACTACCCCCGCACACACTTTCCCCAGCTGCACACTGCCGGCATCGACGCATCAGTAGGGACCGGGAAACATTCACTGTTTCGATGGCCTTCAGGACATTCCCCTGTACACTTGGGGCAAAATAACGCTAGTTCATTGGCTGTCGACTTGTGAGTCGTCTCAGCTGGTTCGTCTGATTCGATCCTTTTTTTGGGTTGAGGGTTTATAACTGGTTGAGATATGCCAATATGAACAGTAAGCCAATAGAAAAAAAACCTCTAAGAGGCATATATGTATTTGAATTCTAGCCCATCGCCGAATAAATCCGCGAATTTTTCCGGTCTCTAAAGTTAATCGGCGAAATTTCTGCATCTCTCAAAGTTCTGCCTTGCCATTTTACAAGTGATATCTAGAGCCACGGAATTTTCGCGCAATCATTTAGTCGCAAGCTAGAATGCAAACCTCCACACTGTCGCACTGCGTTCATGATTGGACCGCAGTTACTTGGACACGCCCCTCTACGACCGTTAACCAAAAATGTCCAGCTAGGAGAGAAGTAAGCGAATCAGGTAGTGCCAAATAAGGATAAAAATGTTCTCGCTAAGAAATCAACCAATGGGAAAGTAAACATGGGTCGAGCACACCTATAACTTTGAATTCTATCATGAGGCCAGAGGAATCAGCGAAATTTCCGGGACTCTAGTGATATCTTTGACAAATGAGTTTCTAAATCCTTGAAAAAGTATATAAAAATAACTTTTACAGAGTGGTTCCGCACCTCACCTCCATAGATGCGAGAGACAGTGCAAGAGAATAGTTTTGGGAAGTTAAAATTATATTTGTGGGAGTTGAATTTGGCAGACAATGGGGATGAGTGGCTTCTCTTGCAGAAGGCCGCCAATCACAAGAAAGATACAGCAGGCGCGGACATACCTTACAGCAGTCCAAAGAGTAGAGACCTGTAAAATTCGCGGATTCATTTCGCGATAGGATAGAGTCCAAATACTTTTGACATTATTTTGCTTCAGTGATTGGGCCACAGTTTATCTGAAGGACTCTGGGCCAATGAAAAATCTTTAACAGAAAAATATTAGCGAATCACGATCATTCCAGTCAACAGGTGTTACGAGTCGGTAACCAATCAGCAGATGTAATTTGCAAGAGTGCATAGAGGATCATTAAGTCTATCCATTATGGATTTGAAATCGCGAATTTTACAGGTCTATACCAATGAGCGATCAGAGTCGTCGTCCCCCCCCCCCCCCCCCCAAACATATCCCAAAATCCAAAAAACACATGTTTTCTAGGCATCGACAGCAAGGTTTGGCGCGAAAGAGGGTAAAGAACCCGTAGGACGTGGAGTAATACGTGGGCAGGGCCGTGGCAGGAATGCGATGCGGAGAGTGCTAGTTATGCGGAGAGCTGAGATCATTCCTCGTCACTTCAAGTGCAGGTAAATGCGCCTTACCCGAGCAGAATAAATTACCCCCCTTCACATCCAACCACACTTTTTTTCCCCCCCCAAACACACACAAAAAAAAAAGTACTCTGTCGTCGAGCGAACAATGGGACAGTCCCCGACGCGACACCCCAGTAGAAGGACTGCGGGAAGCCTTCTACTCGGGGCACGCCGCCGCCTGGTGATTGTCGAGCGCTGACGTCACCGGCGAGTGTTCTGGGCGCTGCTCCCAAGCTGCTCCGGTGCAGCATGTCTCACACGACACGGCGTTCGTCTCGTTGTTGCCACGTACTTCCGTTCCAGGGCTACTCCAGTGAAACTTATCCGCCAGAGACCGGAAAAAATTCGCGAATTCATTCGGCGATATGCTAGAATTCAAATACACATAACTTTTTAGATGATTTGGCTATTGGCTTACTGTTCATTTGGAGGAATCTCAACCAGTTATAAACCGTCAACCAAAGAAGGATCGAATCACAGACAAACCAGCCGAGACGACTTACAAGTCGTCAGCCAATGAACTTGCGTTATTTGCCCGAGTGTACAGGGGAATGTGCAGTCTATCCTGAAGGCAATCGAAACCGCGAATTTTTCTGGTCCCTAGTAACTGGTAGGGACACCTGTATTTCGCGAATACATTTCGTGTCAAGGTATGTCACAAAACACTGTAGCTTTTTCTTAGAGTGATGGCGAATCGTGTGCGTGCAGCAGTACGGTATCCACATTCCCATTGGCCCCGTCAAGTGCGGGAAAACACCTCTCACCGACCACAGCCAATAACTACAAGAAAAATACTACGGTGTTTCGCGATGTACCTAGACACGAAATGTATTCGCGAAATACAGGTGTCCCTAGTAATTGGTCTTGATAAAAAAAAAAGTGACGTCTTAAATATGCAATGGCTAACTTGGCTTTGGGAGCAGAGTACAGATGGGAAGTCGCGTACTACAGATATGGACAGATGTCGACCTTAAACCTGTCAACCTCCCAATATGCTTTACGGCCAAGACTCAAATGTTTCTGGTGCGCTCATGTGTGACTTCTGACCCCAAGTGACAGATACTGCAGATGATAAGAGATAAAAAAAAAAAGAAGATATAATCTGGAACAAAACTCTGTGCGAGCTCCAGACACATCACCGCGCACAAACAAACCGTTAACGTTATCAACCACAAAGAGAAAAAAACAAACACTATGGACGTGACAGTTTTCAGGTCAGATATGGCCAGCCGAAGTCTGTTTCTTTTACCAAGAGACGCTGATTTCATATACTGATGACCTAATTACGTCACAAAACAGCACCATTTGCACACATGTCCCGTTATTGGTGAACTATCCATAAACTATAGTTAGGGGCCGGAAAAATTCGGGGTTTCGATGGCATTCAGGATAGACTGCACATTCCCCTGTACACTTGGGCAAATAACGCAGGTTCATTGGCTGCCGACTTGTGAATCGTCTCAACTGGTTTGTCTGTGATTCCATCCTTATTTGGTAGAGGTTTTATACATTATTGGTTGAGATTCGTCCTGTTGAACAGTAAGCCAATAGCAAAATCATTATAAAGATATATGCATTTGAATTCTAGCCTATCGCCGAATGAATCCGCGAATTTTTCCTCTCTCTAGCAATGAGTTGTGAGTAAAGGAATGCTTGTGTTGTGTGGTGTGGTTGGTGGAGAGCAAGTGTACTCACCGCCACGCACTCGCACTTGATGCAGTACATGACGCCGAAGGGCGGACCCAGGTCCGCGAACCACGTGGAGCCCAGCTCCTTCATCTGCCGCCCGAACTGGCACTCTGCGAACACAACACACACACACCGCTACAACATCCTGTACCTTGGGCTTAACTACACTAACTACACAGGGTGAAACATGTACACACGACTTGTCTCAAGTGCTTTCCTTAGGATGGTATACGCCTATGAAGTTGTAACTGAACAACAATAATTGAATGCAATTCGACAACCACCGTGAATTTTGTCGCTGTAGCAAAAACATTTAATTCAAGCAACTGGGGCTAGTAACACACAAACAAAAACAAAATATTTGGAAAATAAAGATGTTTAACCAATAATTTCAATTAATTTTTTTTTGCTAAAACCGAAAAAATTCGCGGTGGTTGTAGAACTTCATACAACGAAACATAATTCTGAAAAAAGTTTTTCATCCCCAACTTTAGAGACGTAAATCAGCCTTGGGAGGCACTTTATACCTTAAGCTGTATAGATGTTTTCAACTTATTATGTCATACTGAACCTACAGCCAAAGTTTGTGGATGGCTTTCGACTCAGCCTGTACGTGTAAACATTAGTGGAGGAATAGATTGGCTTCTGGGTTGTAGCCGTGTCCTTGGCGAATAATTCACCGACGTTTCGGTCGACATTGCAGTCGCCATCATCAGTAGAAACTGGAAAAATTCGCGCTTTGGATGACCTCTAGGATAGACTCCACAATCCCCTACATACTAAGGCAAATGCTACCTGCTCATTGGTTACCGACTCGTGACACGTGTCAACTGGGACGCTTGCGATTCGATACTTTTTTGGTTAAAAGTTTTTCATTGGCTCAAAGTCCTTCAGATAAACTGTGAGCCAATCAGAGAAGCAATATAGGCCTAAATGTACAGTTGTTTGGATTCTATCATATCGTGAAATGAATCCGCGAATTTTTCCGGTCTCTAATCATCAGGAAGTAGTTACCTACTGTTACCTGATGATGGCGACTGCAATGTCGACCAAAACGTCGGTGAATTATTCGCCAAGGACACGGCTACAACCCAGAAGCCAAGCTACTTCAGACGGTGGCTTTGAAAGCCTGCGAGCATTATTAGTGGAGAACGTCGTATGATAGAGCAATACATGTCAACCAGACTTTAAAATAACTTTACGATCTGTTCATAATATGGTGAAACTTATTTCTACAGGTCCTGCAAGGTACATTTATACTTCTAAATGAATGCGCGAAATTTTTGTATCTCTGTCATGGATTTCGAACAAGATAATAACATTGTGTCGCTTGCCAAACTGAGACCAGGAAAATGGGTCGTGCTAAAAGGAAGACGTGTTGACGCCATTCCAGACATTGTGAGGGTCACCAGGGAACAGTTGAGGGCCCTTATAATCATAGAGTTAACATCGAGATTAGTGCGCATCGCTAGCCAAGGAGGGTGTTTTTAAGGAGATTAGTTCAAATTTGATGTTCGTAATAAAATTGTTCACCGTATTTTTTTGATCACAACCCGAACATCAACTGTGACACCAGCAGATCCATATTCAGCTCTGTTCAAGGTACTGAATGTCAGTGGTTATTACCAGCTAGCCTTGTTGTATGTCCATGAATGGCTTTGTTTTTGACGAAAAACACTTTGTGTCTCTAATAACCTTCGCGTTGGCATGACGCCCAATTCAAATAAAAGTAAACTCACTCAGTTCGAAATAAGGCGACACAGGTTTTAACAGGTGTTGCAGGAAACATTTAGACCTCTGACGGATGAACATTATGAACGTAACTAACCAAAAAATCGCATGATTCATGTAACACAAGACTAGTTAATTTACTATCAATATTATTTTTTTAAGATGTAAAAGTCTGGATTTACTTTGCAGCTCCTATCCAAAAAGGTGTCTCCAATCATCAGTAGAAACAGACATGTTTCCCGGGAAAATATGACGGCTTGTTTCTCTTCAAGACATTGCGTTCTTACTTATTGGCTATGACTATGAGTGGTGAGAAAATATGTTGATTTAAGAATAACACTTTTTTTTTTGCGAGATGTAACATATCTAATAAATTTGCGTAATTTTCGCTCTAATTGGCAAAATGGTAAACATAAATGCTTACCTCCTAGATAATCCTAACAATTTCAAATCTTGGTAAATGTTTTCTTTCGTAAACGCAGGCCTTTATATATATATATATATATATATATATATATATATAAAGTTTTTTTTTCAAAGGATCAGATTAGCTGCAATAACTATGAAAATAAGCATTTTTAAACATGAACAAAATTCGTGTTTTCTATGTAAGATAAATTAGAATCATTTAATCAATTCAGTATTTGATTACACTACGTTTTAAGAACATTACATACCAAAATGTAATTCAAACCTAGCATATACTGAGAAAAAGCAATCATGTGGTTTTCAGTTCTGAATCAGCGGTTTTAATACTATTTTTTTTGTAAAAAAAATTATTTCAGAGTAAAATTCATAAATATCTCCAAAATCTAGTGTTTTAACCAGGCTAATTCTCACACACCATGTAGATTTTTTTTACGTCATTGTTCCTAAAGGCTATTTTAACTCGCCTCCCTTACATTATTTTGTTGTTCTGCCACAAAACATTTTCAACAGACATAACAGATTTTGACGTGATAACGTCTTATAAATCGACGAACGCTGGCTGCACACACAGAAAAATTGTCACGTTCCGTCTGAGCCTTGCGTGCAAGAACCTGCCAACCACCGTGCGAGAATATCTTCTATAATATCAAACAGGTTAAGGCGGGGCTTTTTTAACTAATTGTTCGTGATTGTATTTAAAACAAAATTATTTAAATTAAATTTGCAAGAACTGTAAATAATATTTGAAAATAAAATTAAAAAGTATGCAATATTTTTCATCAATATTTTGTTTATGACGTTATCACGTAAAATTATCGTCCGTAAACCGACTTTACAGACAAACCCCACTTTTTTTTTGTTTATTTGCGCATGCAAGAAGTCAGCGACGTGTTAGAGAACCAAACACCCGGCGACATCGCCGACTTGGCTTCACAGAGCCACGGGCAGGCTGGAGCGGTAGGGGGGGGGGGAGATACGCGACCCCGACCCGCTTAGCGCCGGCGCCAGGTGAGCGTCGCGACGCCCTAGTGGCGCCTCCCCGGGGGCGCGCCCTGGCGCCACGACGACCTCGGGCGCCACGCGGGGACGTCTGGATGCGTCCTGCGGAACACGCCTGATCGTCGCGTCCAGGAAGCGAATGCTTCTTACTTAACCATCCTCCAGTCTTCAAAAACAAACACCGTTCAAAAACTGCATACGGAAACAGAACTACTATTATTCCGTCCTCTTCGTATTCGTAAGCCTCGATCTCACGCGCCATGTTGAATTTTTATTATTATTATTATTATTATTGCATCATGAAGCTAGCACTGTTAAACAAATATGTTAACATATCCACAAGGAATTCCTGTAGAACTTAACTGCAACAAAAAAAAAAAAAAATTTTGTTTTTAAGGTGGGAAAAGGTTCAGGGGTCTTCAAATTATTATTAAAATAGCAGTGATTGCACACACGTCATTGCCTAACGTCTAACCTCTATGCATAATTAGAGACCTGCAAAATTCGCGGGTTCAGTGACCTCCAGGATAGACTCCGCTACACTCTACACACTCGGGAAAATGCCACCTGTTCATTGGCTGCTGACTTGTGAGTCGTCTCGACTGGGTGTCTAAGATTCGACACTTGTATGAGTGAGGGTCTGTGATTGGCCCTCATTAATCCAGATTAGCAGTGAACCAGTGGTAGAAGTAGCACTAAGGTAAAATTATTTGAATTGTAGCATATCACTAAATGAATTCGCGAATTTCTCCGGTCCCTAGCTATAACCAGGCGGTGTGGCGTGCAGGGGGGAGGCGACGCAACACGCCCCGGGTGGGGTGGAGGGGGGAGGAGGGGGAGGAGGGGCTGGAATGCGACGTCAGCTGCGAGGGAACAGCACATCCGCACGGGCGCGCGGCTGTTACAACCACAACCAGCAAAATGTTTGCACGCTGTTACGACATCCATCGGTGCTAACAAAGTGTTTTTTTTTAATACAAATTGTTACGATTGTAAAAACAGGTTCGGAAAGGATAGCCTAATTAATCAAATACAGTTTTATTTATAACATTTATATTTATACTATTAATTTAAAACATGTAAAATGTGTCTACAAAGTGATCACGCTGGATCTCGGCTCGACAGTGGCTCCCCCTACTGCTCGTCCCAACACACACCACAGTCCCCGATACACCAGTCTCCGCACACTAGGCCCGTCTCTCGTCGCCCGCTATCGCTCGCCAAGGGGTCATCGCCCTCTTTGCCTCAGCCACATCTTCTTTTTTAAGCTACTAGTTAGTACTTTAATAAGATACGTGTGAGTTAATATACAAAGCAAGATCCCTAACGTATTGCGAATTAAGTTGAGATTTCCAACAGCCTGCCTTCTGCGAACGAACCCGACATAAGCTTAACGATTTGCCGCCTGTCAAGATCAGGAAGTTATGAACAATAATTAGACACGTATTGTTTACAAGCAATCCTTTAACAATGTGTAAAAGATTGTTGAGTATGAAAGTGTTTACGCATGGAACATGTTAAAATTCAAACACTTAACTGCATTTGAACCCGGACAAAAGAAGCTATGCGGGATATTTCATAACCTTGAAGACATGCCAGTCTGGTGACAGTCCTACAGTTCAACTGAAGGAACAAACGAAGGGGAGGTCTGATGGAGGCTGGAGACGTGGACAGTACAGACTCGAGACCTGGGCGTTGACGGGCGACAGACTGTGGCCTTGTCTGCTCCCGAGCCGGGGGGCTACGCCCTACCTCCTAGCCCCCCTACCCCCTCATTCCATTCCACTAATCCTGCAGACGCTCCTCTGCCGTGGAACGCTAACGGGACCGCCGCTGGAACAATAGGGAATTGTTTTCTGAGAGGAAGGCATGGTTGAGGGGTGGGGGGAAGGGGGACCTATTCCAGCCGCGGACCCCCTTAACTCCTCCCCCTCCTCCCCGCAGAGCTACGCGACCTCCTGAGGGTATAGCTCGGCTCGGATCTAGGCTCGAGGATACAAGTTAAAATAAACGACTATAAAGAATAGGATTGGTCGGGAAAAAAAATTCACTTCCATGGAAAAAAAAAACAGTCATGTCAGGGGTGTTTTTTTTTTTTTTTGTGTCAGTGAGGCGGGACGATAAGACCAACGCTCGCTAGTGATTCTAGCGCGGTGTCGCCTCTAAGCGCAAGGCTCGCGCACGTGGCAACTACCGAGACTGGAGGAGCAGCCACAACATTATATGGAGGAGAAACGAAGACAAAGGTTTAATACAATGATAATCAACCGGGATATTCATGCCTAAAAATTATTATGAAAAACACACGTTTACCCTATAAATACAGTTTTAAAAACGAAATATTGAAACAGAACCAATCATCCGCCCTCAGTGCATACTGAAATGTATTTTTTTTTTTCGCAAACAGACGCCACTGGGATATCTGGAGCAGTCAGTTTTCAATCGGCTTGGTTCCTTCGGCGGCTTCCCGGGTGGAACACGGCGTGGACCGCCGCAAGGCCGCCCATACCTATGGGTAGAGACCGGAAAAATTCGCGAATTCATTTCGCGATAGGCTAAAATACAAATAGTTACACCTCAGTGCTGCCTCTGCTATTGGCTCGCAACTAACCTGGACGACTCTGGGCCAGCGAGAAACGCACGACCAAAGCTTTATCGAATCACAGGCTGCTACGTTGGGACGTCTCACAAGACGTAGCCCAATGAGTGGGTGGCATTGTATCGAGTGTACGTTAGCTATGGAGTTCAGCCTAGAGGTCATTGAACCCGCGAATTTTTCCTGTCCCTAAATATGGACAGGGTGGGTCCGTGGTTCTCCCCTAGCTTTCAGGCAAAGAAAAAAAATTAGGTGTTCTTGAGCATTTTGGGCGAATTTGGAGTCCTTCAAGGCCATTTTTGGCCCTTTTTTTTTTGTCGATTGTGATGGTTTGCCCCCCCTCCCCCTACAAATTCTGCCCCCCTCCCCCCTTACAAACTTTCACATGGGCGCCCTTGTACCGCCGCGCCGCCGCCGGCTGGACACAGGGCCACCATGCGCGTGTCCGTGACGGAGCTGTCCGTGAAGATCCCCGGCTTCCGTCACAGTCCGTCCGCGGCGCGCGACCCGCTATCGCGCGGAGATATCAGCAGAGATACGGAGATACAGGGCGAGATAGGCGAGATGAGGCCCGGAGGGAGGGACACGCGCACAGCCAGCCGAGACCCCACAGGGTTCCCTGGCCAAAAAAAAAAATTGGGAACCGCTCATATTATAGAGACCTGAAGAATTCGTGGATTCATATCGTGATATGCTACAATACAAATAATTACACCTTAGCGCTGCTTCTACCACTGGTTCACTGTTAATCTGGAGCAATAAGGGCCAATCAGAGACCCTCACTCACAGAAGTGTCGAATCACAGACACTCGGTCGAGACGACTCACAAGTCAGCAGCCAATGAACAGGTGGCATTTGCCCGAGTGTGTAGAGTGTAGCGGAGTCTATCCTGGAGGTCATTGAACCCACGAATTTTTTTCCTGTCTCTACAGTGATATAGATTACGGGAAAATTTAAATTTCGCGAACTATTCTTTTGCCGGAGAAGTAAAATCCGTGCAGGCACCAGTGGTCTCTGTAGGCAAGGCCGAGTACTTCAGCTAGTTGATTTAATACAATTCTTTAGACGCACGCCATTAGAGTTTTCTTATGAATGTCATTGGTATAGACCTGCAAATTTCGCTGGTTCAATGACCTCCAGGATAGACTCCAATATCCTCTACACACTCGGGCAAATGCCACCTGTTCATTGGCTGCTGACTTGTGAGTCGTCTCGTCTGGGTGGCCTGTGATTCGACACTTCTATGAGCGAGGGTCTCTGATTGGCTCTCATTAATCCAGATTAACAGTGAACCAGTGGTAGAAGCAGCACTAAGGTGTAATTATTTGAATTGTAGCATATCACGAAATGAATCCGCGAATTTTGCAGGTCTCTAGTCATTGGAAGCCTTTAAGAATGCAAAAAAAAAAAAAAAATTGAAAATGTTAACCCACAGATAACAAAGCCTAAATCAGCTGGTGTCAAACTTTAAAATATCAGACAACATGAAGAATTCCGTGGAAGTAATTCAGTCAAGAAAAAAAAACAACAGCACAAACTTACATGGCGGGCTAGCAATGACGGGACAGCTTCAACACAAAGCAGTGAATGCAGACAGACAAGAACCTGGACAACACAGCGACGACAGCACAGACGAACACAAACTTTAACATAAAAAAGTGCAAAGTCGCAATGGCGTGTATCCAAAGAACTGTATTGAATAAAGTTCCCCTCATTACATGAATCATTTAAAGAACTTTTCCGGTAACTAATAACAGAATATTTTTTTTCTGCAAAAATAAAAATATAATGTTTCAACTAGTTTTACTTTTACAGAAAGAAACAACTGAATTTTATCAGCGTTTTTTTATAAACACAAAAAAAAAATTACAGTTGGTCTTTCACAAGGTAATGGCTCGCTTAACATTTTCTCTTTATCGACTGACAGAAATAAAAAAAATGTTACCAATAACCATCAATATGCATAAAATAAATTATATAACGTACATCAACATATCTTAAATTATGCAGATCTATGTTGTAGATACAAATAAACATATAAACTGCTATAAACTCAAATCCTATTAAAATACAAATTCAATACCTCGGCCTGGTTAGATTCCGTTCTTGCCTAGCTAAAGCTGCAAATGGTATCAACAAGAGTTTTAGTTCTGAACCCCAACGCTTTTTTTTTCTCGTTTAAATTGTACGTGTATCCTCTTCCTCTTCGGGGGAAACCGGGGGGGGGGGGGGGGGGGGCAATTCAAGGCGGCTTCCTTTCGACTTATTAACTTGGGGCGGGGCACTAACCCTTTTCCAAGCTACCCCTCCCCCTTACCACTTTTCTTTTCTTCACAAACTCGACTAGCTTGCTCTCCGACCCACAAAGCCCATGACGAAAAGAGGGTAAGGGGGGGGGGGGATTATCTTCCAGAGAATACGTGACGTAAACACTCAAAAAAAAAGTTGCGACGACGCGGAATTTTTTTTTCCGCGCGGCGAGATGCGTGTCGGTTTCATTTGCTATTAACTTCCCCCCTCCACCGGGGTCAGTTGTAGCATAGGGCAGTTCAAGGGATAAGTTCCCCGGGTTCGGACTGCAGGCCTGCGGGAGCGGATCAGCTGTGCCGAGAGAGAGACAGAGAAAGACAGAGAGAGAGAGAGAGAGAGAGAGCAGTTGACCCTTCCCGCGGCGGACCGACCCGTACTGCTGCCGCGGCCGATGACGTCACTCCCCGCGGGGTCAGCGCACTCCCGAGACATCCTCCCTCCAGCATCTCGCTGGAGCCAGAGAGAGAGAGAGAGAGAGAGAGAGAGAGAGAGAGAGAGAGAGATGTGGTCTGCGCCTGGGAGCGCGCGGTCTAGCCGGCGCTGCGTCCGTCTGATTGCAATGGGGGGCCGGTGGGTGACGGAGGGGAGGGGAGAAAAGAAAAGACTAACTGCTAGAGAACGGAAAAGTTCGCGGATTCATTCGGCGATGGGCTAGAATTCAAATACATATACCTCTTAGATAATTTTGCTATTGGTAGGGACTGGAAAAATTCGCGGTTTCGATGACCCCTAGGATAGACTCCACGATCCTCTATGCAGGCGGGAAAATTACACCAGCTCATTGGCTACCGACTCGTGTGACACCTGCTAAACTGGGATGTTTGTGATTAGTTTCTTCTTCCGTTGAGGGTCATTCATTGGCTCACAGTCCTTCAGGCAAACTGTGTTACAATCACTGAAGCGGCAATGAGATACACGCACTTGGATTCTAGCCTATCGCGGAATGAAACAGCGAATTTTTCCTGTCTCTAGCTATTGGCTTACTGTTCATCTGGACGAATCTCAACCAAAGAAGGATCGAATAACGGACAAACCAGATGAGACGACTTACAAGTCGGCAGCCAATGAACTTGCGTTATTTGCCCGAGTGTACAGGGGAATGTGCAGTCTATCTAGCCATCGAAACCGCGAATTTTTCCGGTATATACTAACTGCTACAACTCCCCCCCACCCACCGGCTTTCATCCCCTCCGAGTAGCAAAGATCTCCACAAACTGCTGCGATTCGAAAAAAAACCTTGAAAAACAACCCAAGGCCTGTCAAATGATTTTTCAGAGATCCGACAACGAACGCTAAATGTCTTTTGGAAGATTGCGTGCCTCTTACTGCATAATAGCATTCATTTCCAATCCGCGGTGTGATTCGTGGTAGTTGATCATGGTCAGAATGCAACCCTCGGTTCAACTCAGTATTCAATATGACTTATAAACAGGTGTATAATATTAACTATTTTGTTTAGTAAATTAATCGAGATGAATTCTACCTAAATAATGAAAATCAATAAATATGCTAAATGCTTATTCCGAATTATAAAATAATAATGTAATAAGTTATAATGTAAATAAATTATACATACGCGGGAACATAACCTCATTGTTATAAATACACTTGCAAACAATATTTATATTTTTAATTTTATGAAACAGTATTCATTATCACTGAAGTGTGAGATTTACAAGCACATATACAATTTTTAATCTGCATGTAGCATTTTTTTTTCCAGTCCTGTGAAATTTTCGTTGCATGGGGGGCTGAAACGAGGCAGCAGTCAGGACTGGCCGGTGGCGGAGGAGTAGGGACCGGAAAATTCATGGTTTCGATGGCCTTCAGGATGGACTGCACATTCCCCTGTACACTTGGGCAAATAACCCAAGTTCGTTGGCTGCCGACTTTTGAGTCATCTCAGCTGGTTTGTCCGTGATTCGATCCTTCTTTGGTTGAGGGTTTATAACTGGTTGAGATTTGTCAAGATGAACAGTAAGCCAATAGCAAAATCATATAAAATGTATATGTTTTTTAATTCTATCCTATCGCCGAATGAATCTGCCAATTTTTCCGGTCTCTAACGATCACGGAAAAAATAAAAATTTCGAATGCTAGAGGTTAGAGAGTAAAAATGCCAGAAATATATATATATATATATACATATATATATATATATATATATATATATATATATTTCTCCCCGGGTTGTCCATGAAACGAAAATCGTTTGTTCAAGAAACAAACAAACTATCCATTAGCTGCTCGCCCTTTGAGCTCACAAGTGGTCCCTGGCGGTCGTGGAATGCGGCAGTTGTTTCATCTGAGGCGTGGAAACTGCGGCGATGCAGCCAGCCAATCAGCTCGCCGCTGTGTTTGCAGCAGGCGGCGGGGTGGTGGGGGAGAGGAGGTGGCGCCAAACACCGCCAATCCGGAGGCAAACAACTCAGTTGTGACTGTTTACTGCGGGGACGATGAACTACCCCCTCCCTCCCCCTTCAACTGTTCCCCAGCAATCTCTTCTCGGGCGCCACACGTCTGGTCTGCGCGGGCTGCGAAATGGCGGGAAACCAAATTACGTCACGTCGTACCACTGAAGGAAAAAAAAAAACCTACGGTTGCCTTGTGCCAAATGATAAGTTGGGACAGTAAAAATTCGCAATTTCGATGGCCTTCAGGATAGACTGCACATTCCCCTGTACACTCGGGTAAATAACGCAAGTTCATTTGCTGCTGAATTGTAAGTCGTCTCAGCTGGTTTGTCTGTGATTCGATCCTTGCCTTGATTGAGGGTTTATAATTGGTTAAGATTCGTCAAGATGAACAGTAAGCCAATAGCAAAATTATCTAAGAGGTATATGTGTTTGAATTCTAGCCTATCACCGAATGAATCCGCGAATTTTGCAGGTCCCTATCGATTACAAATTAAATTCGACTGAAAGTTGTGGCAGTTACAGCCGTACATACCTATATTTGGAAAATAATAAATAAATAATTGCAAATTAACGCAAATACGTAGTTACGTAGATGCAATTCGAAGTCAACCTGCTAATAGAATGTTAAGGCGGTGCAGTTTTTATTATATAAATTTTCGTGAGAAAGGTTATAAAATATTATAACTGCACTAAAAAAGGTTTTTTTTTTCAACAGAATAAAGGCTTTAATGTGTAACACAAATATGGGGACAGAATACGCTACAAAAAACCACAATTCTACACTTACCTATTATTTGTAGATGAAACATTTATGGCACGAAATTGGAATAACCAGTCACTGCGTGCTACCCGAGCCAGACATTTGATATTTACGTTAAACGTTTGTAATATTGTACAGTTTTTTTTACTATATTGGCTTTTTTTTAATAAAAAAAATACGTATTAACATTGCATATGTTTTAAATAATTAGCTGTCAAAGGATAAAATTAATAACAGAACTTTAGCAAAATTTAATTTATCTTAAAATGTACACTGCAGGGGATTTTTTTTCTAAAACAACACTCTCAATGAATAAGGAACGGAATGAACGGGATAAGGTCCACGCCAGTTATTTCTTTTTTTCCGCTCGTTCCCCGTCGCTTTATCAAATTTGGGGCGCGTCGCGACCTCTGACCTTGGCCGACTTCCGGATACGCCCACGGCACTCGGGTATTCATTGACTCCGTGTCCGTGTGTCCGTGTGTCCGTGTATCCGTGAGTCCAGACGTGGACTCGGTCGCGCGCTGGGGCGATAAGCCACGGCCTCTGGCGGCGATGCACGACACTAGAGCCGCGACAATGCACGAGGAGCAGTGTACAAGCTAGCCTCGCTGCGCAGATAACTAACACCTAGAGACCGGAAAAATTCGCGGATTCATTTCACGATATGATAGAATCCAAACAAATGTACCTTTATATTGCTTCTCTGATTGGCTCACAGTTTATATGAAGGACTTTGAGCCAATGAAAATCTTTAACCAAAAAAGTATCGAATCGCAAGCGTCTCAGTTGAAACGTGTCACGAGTCGGTAACCAATGAGCAGGTGGCATTTGCCTGAGTGTGTAGAGTATAGTGGAGTCTATCCTAGAGGTAATCTCCAAAGCGCGAATTTTTCCAGTCTCTACTAACACCTTGTCCTGCTGGCGTTTATTTTACCAGTTGTTAAGTTTCATTGAATTCGGTCCAGTGTTTTTTTTTTTTTGCTTAGTGCTCGTACAAACAAAGTTTTATACCAAAACAAATGGGGTGTGGCTGTGTCATGGACACGGTCGTGTGTTGTACGTGAACACGTGTACGTAACAGGTAATATTTTCCATACAAAACACCATATATATTCACTGTCACTATTTTACACTAACGTTTTATACATCCAATCGATAGATTTTTAAGAGAGCTGACGATTGAAACCCAAACGAACGTCGTAGCTTCTCCGAGTCGAAAGTCACACCAAATGGAAATCTCGACACGCAGCAAAAATGACCTCGAAATGGCGGCGCTTCCCCCCCCCCCCCCTCCCCCCCGCGGTGCGTCACAGTCCTCACTTGGCGTAACGAACTCTTTTGATCCTTTAACTATCCAGTGGTGTATTTAATTTTTTTGATGGTGATGAAAGATGTGTAGTTGCAACAACCAAACTTTATCCCCACCCGATTTTGTTATCACTAGTTTTTTTTTTAATTGCCTTCCGCTATGGAAGCCATTTTAAAGACGTATATTCACGTCAAAAGCGATTTATAAAGACAGGAAAAATTCGCGGGTTCAGTGACCTCCAGGATAGACTCCAATATCCTCTACACACTTGGGCAAATGCCACCTGATCATTGGCTGCTGACTTGTGAGTCGTCACGACTGGGTGGCCTGTGATTCGACACTTCTATGAGTGAGGGTCTCTGATTGGCCCTCAGTCCTCCAGATTAACAGTGAACTAATGACAGAAGCACCACTAAGGTATAATTATTTGAATTTTAGCATAACACGAATTGAACCCGCGAATTTTTCAGGTCTCTAGGTATTTACGGTCGCTCATACTCCAGACCTGGCCACCTGCCATCCCCGCGTGCTAAGGGATGGACGGCACCCAGTGTCCAGTGCAACACAGGCGTGTAGACTAGACAACCACGCGCGGGTCGCCAGAGTTGGGAAGTCTGCTCCCCCCGCGTGGGGATGAAAAGAGGACGAAGTGGAAGATGTCCAGGAGAAACATAAAGCGAGTAGCTGCGAGGGCAGGTCCTGGCACGGTCCTGGGACGGTCCTGGGGCGTGGACTGAGGCAATGCTCGAGGTTTACGACGCCGCCTCGCCCGCAGAGCGCTACGGCGCATAAAAACCCCCCGGCGCTTGAAAAAAGGTGTCGTGTGGAGGAGGTGGAGGGAAAGCGGGGTTGTTTTTGTTATCGTTATCCCCTCCCCGGTTTTTATCGCCGTCGGAACACATCGCACGGGCGCGGACAGTGAATAGAGAGCGATGGAATAAAGGAGAGGTCCTCCTCCACACCACAGGCTGTCCTGACGGCCGCGTGCGACACGGTCCGGCACATCATTCCGTGATCCGGCACCAATCGATTATACGCTGTTTGGCCTCGGCCGCCAGGGCGCGTTACTGCGCTCGGAGTTCATCTCGGTGAAGCGGTTTTTTTCTTCTTCTTCTCCCCACAGCGGCTTGCACTTCGCATTCACACACTCGAGTGTCCCGTCGTTTGGTAAATCAGCTGCGTTGTCATCGGACGCTCTCCTCTGGACTGGCGGGCAGTGCATGTCTGAGTGGTTCACCTAGGATTAAATGGCGTAGAGATGACGATGAAGCCTTTGGTTGGAGTCCCTTGAGTACCTTCAATAATCCAACGCGTGTGTTTCATGCTTAAGGGGGGCGGGTACCTACCTTTATGATTGAAAAAAAAAATCAAAATTTACAATTTATTTTTTAAAAAAAACTAAATTTCCTGCTATTTAAAATGATGTATAACACTTGACATTTTAAAACATATTTCCAGACCATAAATTTGAAAATTCCTCTGAAGACACGCGTTATAACGATTTTCACTCTCCCAAAAACACAAATTCAAAAAACGAAATCCGGAAACAGTACTACTTTGTCCGCACTCAGCAAATTCTTAAATGCTTTTCGTAAACAGGCCCCTTTTGTACATCATCAGCAGTTTTACTTTCTAATTTAGTGATGTGTAGGGACTGGAAAAATTCGTGGTTTCGATGACCCCTAGGATAGATTCCACGATCCTCTATGTACGCGGGAAAATTACACCAGCTCATTGGCTACTGACTCGTGACACCTGCTAAACTGGGATGTTTGTGATTAGTTACTTCTTCCGTTGAGGGTCATGCATTGGCTCACAGTCCTTCAGGCAAACTGTGTTCCAATCACTGAAGCGGCAATGAGATACGCGCACTTGGATTCTAGCCTATCGCGGAATGAAACAGCGAATTTTTCCTGTCTCTAGTTATAGCACGGATACCACTGGTGGTAATTTTTTGAGACATGAACGTGAATTTCGCGAGACTCGAATTTCGGGACATCCGGTACGCCGAGCCGGGAGAAGTTGCCGACCTCTGACCCCGCGGTGAGGTGGGAGGGGTGGAGGGGAGGGGAGGGGAGAAACCAGACGTCGTTACGGTGGGGAGGCGAGCTTGAAATATGGCGGCAAATCCGCCGGAGCTTTTCAATAAACCACCTCGTAAATTATCAGGAGACGCCCGTGGAGCGAAGGGGCGCAAGATTAGAAGAGGGAGGCACTGCGCATGCGCCCCGAGAGAGTGCTTGAGGGAGTGGGGGGGGGGGGGGGGGGGGGAAGTGACCTTGAAGACGTCTCCACTCTCGCGAGCCCGCGTCAGAGCATAGAGCGGAATGTTTAAGGCCGGGTTCACAGTTTTTAAAAAACACAAGCGAGCGCACAGCAGGCCATGCTCAAAACCTGGATGAGGTCAGCTCACATTTGTAACCTCACTGTTTGACTTCAGCCAGTGGCGTAGCCAGGATTTGTGTATGGGGGGGGGGGGGGGGGTGTTAAGAAGCATGCCGCCCCCCCCCCCCCGTATTAAACCGGGGGGGGTCCGGGGGTCCTCCCCCGGGAAAATTTGTATTTTAAGGTGTAAAATAGTGCTAATTTAGCAGTTTTCGGTACTTAAATTTAAATATTGTAATGGTAAAAGATTTATTAATTTTTGATATGAAATTTGTTTGAGTGATGAGTAAGAAATTTAATTAAATATTTGGTGCTAAGGGGGGGGGGGGGGGGGTTGAACCCCTAAAAAAAAACCCCTGACTTCAGCCAATGAAGGAGGGAACCCAAGAGTCCAGAGGAACATAGCGAAGATGGACCAGGCGCCACCCCCCTCCCCCGCCCCTTCCTGTATACTGAGCGGCTCGGAATGCCTGGAAGTCGACGGCAAATATAAACTGTGCGTAATGCGCCGCGGATAGCGCTGCCGGGGGTGGCTATGGTGAGGGGGGGGGGGGGGGGAGATACGGGCAGATGGCGAGGATAAACAAGCCCGCCTGGCGCATAGTTCGGCGCCGACTCATTCTCGCTCGTCCCGCGGCCGAGAAACGCACCAAAGAATCCGCGTACGTGCAACACTTCGCATCCCCCCCCCCCCCCCCCCCCCTAGGTTCCGTGTAGAGGCAGGTCGTGTCACACAACATGACGAGCTCGTGGTGTCGACGCAACGTTTACAAACCGTTTCTGCCCAAGTCTACGAAGAGTTTAACTTCTTCATTTCATCTTCAGCAGGGTTTTTTTTTTTGAAAGGGTGAAAAAAATGCTGACTCGAGTAGTTTTTCACGGACTTTCGTAGGTATGAAATATTTTATATGTGGTGTAGAGAAGTGCAGGGATACCTTTTTTTTATCGTTTAATGTTCCAGCTTGCGTTCAGAGGGTCACCGCTTGGATGTCTCTTAGGGCGGTATTCCAAGACGCTCGGGTTAAGGTAGCGGAAGAGCAGTGCCTTGTTGGGACACAGCCGTGACCTTGACACGCGGGCCGTGTTCCAGAACGCGACCAAACAGAATCCCGGAGAGAGAACAAATCGGCGAGAGAAGTAAGTGAACGAGGTAGTGCCGATTAATAAGCAGAGGCAAGAAACATTTCGGGGATTCATTTCGCGATGTGCTAGACTGCAAACGTGTCTACCTTCAAGCTGCTTCAGTGATTGGTAGAGGCCTGAATAATTCGCGGATTCATTTCGTTATATGCTACAATTCAAATAATTACACCTTAGCCATGCTTCTACCACTGGTTCACTGTTAATCTGGAGCAATGAGGGCCAATTAGAGACCCTCACTCATAGAAGTGTCGAATCACAGGCCACCCAGACGAGACGACTCACAAGTCAGCAGCCAATGAACAGGTGGCATTTGCCCGAGTGTGTAGAGTGTAGTCGAGTCTATCTTGGAGGTGACTGAACCCGCGAATTTTTCCCGGTCTCTAGTAATGGATTGTAGAGTCCATTGACACCGCGAATATTTCTAGTCCCTATTAACCCATACAAAAAAGGTCCTCACTTTGAAACCCGACAGTGGCAAAGCTGACGTTGGTAGTAGAGCAAACATGAAGCCTAACTCTTTGGGGATAGTTTCCGGGTGTATTGTCCATGCACGGGTGTTCACGACTGTGTCCACCGTCCAGCTCCGCGGAGAAGGGTCTGGAGGGGGAGGTGATGTCCTTGAAGCACGGCCCGGGTCAAGGCCACGCCTTCAGTGATTGTTATTAATTGATTGTCTCCCCTTCTCTCCCCCCCCCCCCGAGACCCCGTGGAGACGAGCCGGCCAGACGGGAGCACTCCCGCAGAGTCCACGATGGACAGAAGAGAAACCAGGACATCTCTCCGAGCGACACGTAAATAAGTGAAATGATGATAAAAAAAAAGGGGGGGGGGGTTTGTCTGTAAAGTCGGTTTACGGTAGATAATTTTACCGTAGGGGGCAGGCACTTTTCGCGAAAAGATCTGAACGCTTATTAGACTGCAACAAGGTTTAACCGCACCTGTGGCTTCTTACTTGTGAATTGGCGGTCGTCTGCGAGAGAAGTCGTTGCCTTGTTCGACCGAGCCACTCAGGACAGCGTTTACTTCCGGCACTGAATCGCTGTGATTGGTGTTACAATAGATGTGTACTTGGGAGAAACTCACCCGATCACGAAACACAGACGGTGCTAAAGTTTTTTGACTTTCGAGTCTCGAAATCTTTTCGCGAAATCTGCATGCCCCTAGTAATATCTAACGTACCATTTTTTAAAAATATTTTTAGTAAAACTACGTGAAACACGTAAGATAAAATATTGGTTTCAGAGTGATTGTACAGAAGAAGAGTGGTAAGTTTATTTAAAAGTAAGATTTTTTATTTTATTTCCATTTAGGTTGAATTATTTTTGAATCGTTTCATAGTTTCACTGATAATCTTTTCCTAACTTCATGTCATGTTTCTTGTTCTTAGTAATAAAAATATTGATTGATTCATCGCTTGTTTCGTTTTTTATTATTTTAGGTGACAAATCAACGCAAAATATCTGAGGAAAAGTATCCATCAATCAAGGTATCTAATCCTATAATAAATACTATACGTTCTAAACCACTTTGAATGCAGTAACGATAATTTTCGTTCGATACAGTGAGACAGTGTGTGTGAGTACAGGCTACACGGAAAGCGGTGTTTTTTTAAATATTTTATTTTATAAAGATCGCGTCTCGCCAACAACGTAGCAACATCGTGACAGCGACTTGATGTAAGCTTTTGGACATACGCCATTGCTAAGCACACGTATGTCTATAGAAGAAAACTACAAAAAACCAAAAGACAAAATACACAAATTAGGCAAAAATTGCTGTTGTCAACGGGATGTATACACCACATAATATTCCATATCAGGAATATGGTCAACAAACTGTTATGGAATATTATGTCGTGTATATATACTGTTGGCAACAGCAATTTTTGCCTAATTTGTGTTTTTTTATCTTTTGGTTTTTTGTAGTTTTCTTCTATAGACATGCATGTACTTAGCAATGGCGTATGTCCAAAAGCTTACATCAAGTCATGAACTCCCATTGCACAAATCTTTCAAAAGATAATATAGTGACAGCGACGCGACAACAACGTATAGCAACATCGTGACGGCGACGTGGCAACAACGTAGCAACATCGTGACAGCGTCGCGGCAACAACGTAGCAGCGTCGTGGCACTCGGAACGCCACTGACAGGCCGAGTGTAATGACGCCCGCCGACCTTGAGAAACCCAGAACCGTCCCTCCCCCCCCCCCCTCCCCCCCTTCCACGCCGCGGCGTTCTGGCAGTAAATCTACAAACATTTTCGCATTTTCGCGGTGTTGCCAGATCGAGGTATGTGTCCCATACCCGTGGCATGGTCACCTTAAAAAAAAAAAATAGAAATGAGACAGAGGGATTTTTTCGTTTCGAATGATTAGGGACCAGAACAATTCGCGGTTTCGATGGCCTTCAGGATAGACTGCACATTCCCCAGTGCATTTGGGAAAATAACGCAAGTTCATTGGCTGCTGACTTGTGAGTCGTCTCACCTGGTTTGTCCGTAATTCGATCCTTCTTTTGTTGAGGGTTTGTAACTGGTTGAGATTTGTCAAGATGAACAGTAAGCCAATAGAAAAATCATTTAAAAGTTAAATGTATATGAATTCTAGCCTATCGCCGAATGAATTCGCGAATTTTTCCGGTCTCTACGAATGATTTATCGGCCATATCACATTCTTAAGTTTAAGGAAAATGACCTTTGTTTATGTTAGAAAGATATTAAATGTACTAACTAGCTAACGCACCCGACAGTCTGCAGATAGGAGACTCTAGTACAGTTCAGTATACATGCCCCTACTCGCAGCTACAGCAATGTCAGCCTCGAACGAAAAGAAATATCAAACAAACCAACGCCCGTTGCCATGTACCCAATGTCCTATTCCAGGACCTTATATAACTAGGTATACTAACTTATAGCTAGGGGCAGGCACTTTTCGCGAAAAGATCTGCACACCTATTAGAATGCAACAAGGTATACCCGCACCTGTGGTTTCTTCCTTGTGATTGGCTGCCGTCTGCGAGTGAAGTCGTTGCCTTATTAGGTACGAGCCATTCAAGACGCGTTTGTTTCCGCACTGAATAACTGTGATTGGCGTTGTTACAATCGATATCTGTCTGGGAGAAACTCACCCAATCATGAAACACAGACGATGCTACAGTGTTTTAACTTTCAGCTGGTCTCAAAATCTTTTCGCGAAATCTGAATGGCCCTACCTATTAGTAGAGACCGGAAAAATTCGCGGATTCATTTCACGACAGCTTAAAATTCATATAGTTATACCTCAGTGCTGCCTCTGCTATTGGCTCACAACTCACCTGGACGACTCTGGGCCAGTGAGAAACAACCGACCGAAGCCGTATCGAATCACAGGCCGCTACACTGGACACCTTCACAAGGCAGCAGCCAATGAGAGGGTGACAGTTGACAGAGTGTACGTAGAACTATAGAGTTCATCCTAGAGGTCATTGAATTCGCGAATTTTTCCTGTCCCTACCTATTAGGTATCTGCCACTGGTTGTTTCGTTAGAGCGAATGCGCTCTGACGAAGTGTTTTTGTTCGAAGCTTTGCGACAGCCTTGTGAAGCATCGTTGTTTACACAGCGCTGCCCATTACGGGATGGGGGGGGGGGGGGGGGAGTGTCTCGCACAACTGGCCTTAAGTCAAGGCCGCTCGCGTGTTGGCGAATGCAGCTAGACTCCGGTATCAGCGCCAAGTCCAGACCGCCAACTGCTGAGCGCGAACACGTCTGTCCGGCGCCGATGTGCGACAAGTACCACACTTGTGGCACGCGTACCAGGATTCAGTACGTGATAGCAGGTACCAGAAATGTTGCCCCACTTAACGATAAAAAAAAAACTGACGAAGCGCAAGTCGATAATGATTCGGAAGATTAACGGACAATAACTGCACGTTTTTCATTCATTATTTCTAAACTTCCTAATATATATATATATATATATATATATATATATATATACACACTCACACGCGCGCGCGCGCTGTGACATATTGTTTTTGACTGAAAGGTATTCATCTGCTATAGAATCCTACATAACCTCAATGTGTGGCATTGGAGGTTACCCAAGGACACTATAACACATGAAAGTTTCAGATATGTCGGATCGTTTACATTTGCTGTACTATGTTATTATGTATTAACCAAAGGATTAGTATAAATTACTATAGAGACATGAGAATATATTGCCCTTTATAACCAAACATAATATGTTAAAAGGAATTAAAACTTATTGGAATAAACCACTGGGAACAAATAACACAAATATCAGATTGGTGCTGGTTGTAATTATAGGCCTTTGTAAAAACAACTATGAAAAACAAACATCAATAAAACAATTAACATATTAACAAAATATTACTGAGTATTATATATTAAGTAACGAGCTCGTGAACAACTAGGTACGTACCAAGTATTTATATTTGATTTAAGTAAAAACAGGTTAAGTTTATCAACAAATATTATTTAAAAAATTAATTCATCAAACAAATATTAAATTATTGAAGTCTTCTTATAATTCTTTCTTCATAATGAAAATTAATTGCCGGAAATGTTCCAAAGTGTAGAAATCAATATTATTTCGTTGATTCAAGTTCAATAGTAGAAACTTGCATGATGATCACGTAGAAATTTAAAACAGTTACATAACCTTAATATAATAATAATGATAATAATGAAATTTCTGGCCTTTGTTTTGAAGAGGTTAATTCCCAAAAATGAATTTAGATTCCTGGAACACCAAAGCCAAGATGAGGCCCATGACTCGAACCGCTATGGAATGAAACCACAAAAATATTAACCTCCAAACATAAAAAATAATTATCATGGGATACACTTTTCCCACAGACGAAACATTTACTCACCCAAAACGGCGGTAACAGATAAGTTATTACATTTTGTGGTGGTTTTTACATCCGCACCAAAAAATTACATGCCAAATGGCCGAAAAGAAATTGAAAAGGGCAAGGTAAGTCTTTTTCGTTAGACACGACAGAAATCATAGAGTTTACAATAAGTAGAATTATACAAACAAAACAAAATATTCATAGAACCAGTATTATAGTAGTGTTTCCCTTACACATTTGATTATAATAGAAACAAACACATTTAAGACATTATTAATTAAATAGCTACACAAAACCTTAACATTAAGATAATGAAATATGTGAAGATAAATAAATATCAAATAAATATATTAAAATTTATTTAACATGAAAGATTAAAAAAAAAGGAATGTGAATAAATTAATTACCTACTCATAAAATCACGAGTGCCATACCTAGAAACGGCACACACTCCTCCCCTCAAAACAGACGCTACCGTCTAAAAAAAATTTTTTTTTTAAATTTGCCATCAAAAACAATTCAATTTACCCCAAAAAAAAGAGACATAAGAATTAATGATGTTAAAAAGGAAAGACTATATTAAATATAGAAACCAAAAATAAATCATTATACTGCTGAAGAAACAAACACCACAGAGACGAGCACAAAACCTATATAAATATATATATATACTGAGAACAACAAAATATTATCCTTATAAACTCCATACTCAATGAGGAATATACACCTCTTCATACAATTATTAAACAAAATGGGGACTATACACCCCTGCATAATAAAAAATTATTAATAAGTGCTCGCTCAAGAAAATAATAGAAAACTCAGTCTCGAAATCGACATAAATCAGCTGAACGTAGGATGCTCTCATACCTACGAGAGACAAATCTCAAAGCTAAAGTGTAAATGAAATCGAAGATCAGACTACCAAAATACAAAATATTTTTAATGTGTGATTGTAGAACAAACAGGACAGAATGGTGGTACAAGTACCCAGGACAGCCAGTTACATACTACAACAAAAGAGGACAAAACCTCGTATAAAAAAAAAATGCCCGTCGGCTTATTCAGAATAGTGGGGACTCCTTACCCCTCCTTATTCAGCTAAATGGGGGGTCTTCTACCTCCTCCATATTAACATAATTGGGGATTCTCTACCCCTTCTTATTATAAAAAAAAACTTGGGGATTCTTTACCCCTACTTAAATCCTGGTCACTAAGATCCTGATCATACTATACCGCTCTGAACACTGCAGTTCATACAACACAGCATGCTAAAATTTAAAAAAGTTTCAAAATAGAAGAATACCTAATGAAAGTTTAACAAGACTTACATTGACAATACCGAACAAATACAAAAGAAATTTGAGCCACAAAAAAAAGAAAACAAAATTCTAAAATGCTTATTCAAAACGACAACACAAAATTGAAAATTAAAAAAAATTAAGAAAATGGCCGTCCAAAGATGAATGACTAGGTCCCATACCCTAGACACTCAAGAAATAATTTAGCACCTGCAAAAGCAAGCTTGACCACTAACACAAAATGTAACATGAATAAAGTTACGATTCAGCAAAGGTGAAGTGAATAATAAAAAAAAATGCCTGCAATTTATCTAAGAAAATGTTATAAGAAGAAATCAAAGTAGAAACCATACCTTACAATGAAAAATGTGTCACTATAAGACAATCCCACCAAGCAGAACTCCACTACACGAAATTCACCAGAGATGGCTGAAACGGTGAGTCGCAGCAACACCGAGCCGAAGCTGCAACCACCCTAGCAAACTCCATGCAGCAGACACCCCACCGGAGAGATGTCATACAGCAACAACCCTAGTACACAAAATCAAACAGGAAAAGTACCTAAGTTCAAAAAAAGTTAAACACAAATTTGAAAAATGATTAAATTGATGACACTACACGGTGTAATGTGTGGAACACATGTGAAACAGCTGTATCGTGTGGAGAGATGTACAAGACACACAACACCTACATGAACTAACAACACATAACCTATAAAACAGAAATTTCAAAAAAAAGTATATGTTTTGGATGACCAGACAAGAAACAAAACGGATATATTAAAATGTTATTTTAAAAGATGACACTAGCAAGCAGGGGCGTAGCCAGGGGGGGGTTTTAGGGGTTCAAACCCCCCCCTTAGCACCAAATCTTTAATTAATATCTTATTCATCACTCAAACAAATTTCATATTAAAATGAATAAAAATTTTACCATTACAATATTTAAATTTAAGTACCGAAAACTGCTAAAATAGCACTATTTTACAACTTAAAATCCAAATTTTCCCGGGGGAGGACCCCCGGACCCCCCGCTTTAATACGGGGGGGGGGGGCATGCTTCTTAACACCCCCCATACACAAATCCTGGCTACGCCACTGCTAGCAAGACAAACAAAATAGAAAAGCAATGAATCAAAGCTAGCACTAAAAAAAAAATATTAATTATTATTTAAAAACAAATAAACTCACAAAACATATTAATCTAAATTTAAACTATTATTAAAAATGAGTGATTGGATCTTCCATGGCAGATATATGGTTTGATAAAAAAAAATGACTGAGGCCTGCAAAAAAAAAATGAAAAGTGCTGGTGAAGCCTAAACACTTCTCAACAGGACTTGGCACTGGCTCACTGGCTCTGGCTCAGAGGACCTGCCTAAAATAAAAAGTTGACCAAAGTCGACAACACAATTAAAACACAACCCAAATATCGTCTGGAAGTCACTTACTCCCAGAATAGAAAATTACATACATACATTGTATCAAAACTATAAAACTTTATAATAGTGCTTAAAGAAAAGATTCAAAAGAGAAAACGACAAAATTCTAACAAGAAAACCACTGACCTTTTACTGCATCTCACTGAAACAAAATAATTAAAACAAAACAAAGCAAAATAGTGAAATTTAAATGAAAAAAATTAATAGGCTCTAGAGAAAAAATTCAAATGAAGATCAAACACAACCTGAAAAAAAAATTACTCAAATACTTGATTCAAAGATAAGTTTACTGGAAATTAAATACTTATAAGACAACTTCATTACCTCAATTATTAACTTGTGCAATGAAAGCACTAGAACACACATTAAATGAAAATATTAGGAAAACGGCAAAATGTCTCTTGTAAGAAATTAGATAAAATACATACCCAAGATGACCTACAACAAAACATGGGCAAGGAAACAACATTAAAATTATTAAAACCACTTGCTAAAAAAAGAACTTATTAAACGATGGCAACAAACAAGAAAATATACCTATCATGGTTAAATTATGAAAAACGTGCCCCAAATGGTGATACACGAAAAGTAAACAAACATCACATCAATTAAATATTACTGAAGAAACCACAGACTTTTCAACATATGGCAATCTGCAAAAAAAAATCAGAATCATGGAAATATTATGAAAACGAGAAATAATATGCAAACAATTCTCTCACGAACAAAACCTGCAATCTTATAAAATTGAAAAATCATTTAGAATTATATTAATAAAGAATATGCAAATTATGTAATTATAACCACAAATTATAGGTTAAAAGGAATAAAAATTTTAAAACTCTCAAACAACTTGCGACAAATTAAACGACAATTACCAAACATAACCTCAATCTTACATGATTAACTAAAACAGAAAATATCAGTGTTGAAATTAATCTAGTTGATACACCAAACCCTAAATTATGTGAAATGGACACAAAAAAACTCATGAAAACCAAACATGAAGATGATAACAAAATAACTTGTACGAAAATACATACCCCAAATACCAACTAATAACCACATGATTACTTGAACATAAAAATTCAAACTAAGAAAACCCTATAACCAAACTTGTTCCCCAGAAATAATATATTAAAAAAAATTAAATGTTGCAACAACTTAAAAACTAGTACCATGGTTTTTTATTTATTTATTTATGACTCGAGTTACGAGGGATTCAAAGACTAGGACACGTGGGTCATGAGTCCACGATCAACTGAGTCAAGGACCCTAAAGACACTAATTCGCTAACAGTGGACCCGAATGGTGGACCTTCAACTGAAAGCAGGAATAAGTGTTAAAAAAAAATAACAAAACAACGCCAACAGTAGGACACAAAGTTAGGCGGCCGTTCCTAAACAATGCACACTTAACTGAAGACTACAAATTATACTTAAAAGGAATACTTAATAACCTACCCAAAATAACCTGTAAACTACATGATAAAGGCAACACACTGGTGTAAACAACAGGACCAACAACCACACTGATTCAAATATAGCCAGAAACTGTAAATAGATAATTTGTTTATATTAAGAAAGATGCATACTTTAAAACAAAGTTTAGATCTCTTGCAGATTAAATGTCACTGAAGACAAAACACCTTAGAAACTGAAAATTAGAACTTCAAGATTAAAACCAACGAGAGAAAAATAAGAAATCAAAGAAATCTCTTGGACAATTCTAACTTCATAATGTACCTTATAAGGAAAACACTTTAAAGTAAAAATAAATAGATTGCCATAAAAAAGATTATCAAACAATAATTACCATAAATTAAATAGTTAAAACAGTACTTCAAGATGATAGCTTGGAACTTATTTTAAAGTTAAAACTATGAAAACATAAAATTCGTTAATTTACTAAAAAAAAATTTAAACTTAAACAAAAAAACACAACAAAACATTTAAGGTTATAAAATCTTGAAATTAAAATTATGATTTAGTTTCTTCACAATTATATATATAAAACAAAATAATAACATAGTAAACAGCAAAACCACGCTCTGCTACCATTTTTGTGACACATTGTTTTTGACTGAAAGGTATTCATCTGCTATAGCATCCTACATAACCTCAATGTGTGGCATTGGAGGTTACCCAAGGACACTATAACACATGAAAGTTTCAGATATGTCGGATCGTTTACATTTGCTGTACTATGTTATTATGTATTAACCAAAGGATTAGTATAAATTACTATAGAGACATGAGAATATATTGCCCTTTATAACCAAACATAATATGTTAAAAGGAATTAAAACTTATTGGAATAAACCACTGGGAACAAATAACACAAATATCAGATTGGTGCTGGTTGTAATTATAGGCCTTTGTAAAAACAACAATGAAAAACAAACATCAATAAAACAATTAACATATTAACAAAATATTACTGAGTATTATATATTAAGTAACGAGCTCGTGAACAACTAGGTACGTACCAAGTATTTATATTTGATTTAAGTAAAAACAGGTTAAGTTTATCAACAAATATTATTTAAAAAATTAATTCATCAAACAAATATTAAATTATTGAAGTCTTCTTATAATTCTTTCTTCATAATGAAAATTAATTGCCGGAAATGTTCCAAAGTGTAGAAATCAATATTATTTCGTTGATTCAAGTTCAATAGTAGAAACTTGCATGATGATCACGTAGAAATTTAAAACAGTTACATAACCTTAATATAATAATAATGATAATAATGAAATTTCTGGCCTTTGTTTTGAAGAGGTTAATTCCCAAAAATGAATTTAGATTCCTGGAACACCAAAGCCAGGATGAGGCCCATGACTCGAACCGCTATGGAATGAAACCACAAAAATATTAACCTCCAAACATAAAAAATAATTATCATGGGATACACTTTTCCCACAGACGAAACATTTACTCACCCAAAACGGCGGTAACAGATAAGTTATTACATTTTGTGGTGGTTTTTACATCCGCACCAAAAAATTACATGCCAAATGGCCGAAAAGAAATTGAAAAGGGCAAGGTAAGTCTTTTTCGTTAGACACGACAGAAATCATAGAGTTTACAATAAGTAGAATTATACAAACAAAACAAAATATTCATAGAACCAGTATTATAGTAGTGTTTCCCTTACACATTTGATTATAATAGAAACAAACACATTTAAGACATTATTAATTAAATAGCTACACAAAACCTTAACATTAAGATAATGAAATATGTGAAGATAAATAAATATCAAATAAATATATTAAAATTTATTTAACATGAAAGATTAAAAAAAAAGGAATGTGAATAAATTAATTACCTACTCATAAAATCACGAGTGCCATACCTAGAAACGGCACAGCGCGCAGCTAAATCTTGACTAATACAAACAGAACGTGTGAGCTGGTTTGTTTGTAAGAAGTAAACTCAAAAAAATCTGTATCTAATGTAGTTTTCCGGACATACGCCATTGCAGTTTTTACACAGTTTGTCACGGAAAAATTCTGAAGAAAAAAAAATTAAGATAATAAATTCACAGAAAACAAGACTGAATCAGCTGATGTCGGACAAACGGAACCAACGGTGAAACTAAACAAGTATTAAGGACAACACTACTGTAGTGACAGGGGGTTGTTGATCGACTCCTGATATAAGTATAAGTGAATATGACAAAAATAATTGCTGTTTATTGCAATACTATATTATGTTGATAAATAATTAGTTAACATCCCTAATATTTTATAAGGGTTCCGCATATTGTAATACTAGAATGCCGTTTGTAATCAAACTATTCAGGCCTAATGTTTAATTATGACATTTCCTCAATTTTTGTAATAATTAGATACTGGAAAAATTCGCGCTTGGATGACCTCTAGGATAGACTCCACCAGCCCCTACATACTCGGGCAAATGCCACCTCCTCATTGGCTACTCACCCGTGACACCTGTCAACTGGGACGCTTGTGATTCGATACTTTTTTGGTTGAAGGTTTTTTCATTGGCACAAAGTCCTTCAGACAAACTGTGAGCCAATCAGAGAAGCAATATAAAGGTACAGTTGTTTGTATCCTATCATATAGTGAAATGAATCCGCGAATTTTTCCTGTCTCTAGAAATAACCATGCATAGGGTCATGCAGATTTCGCGAAAATATTTCGAGACTAGGTGAAAGTTAAAAAAAAAAAAAACACTGTAGCACAGTCTGTGTTTCGTGATCGGGTGAGTTTCTCCCAGATACACGTCGATTGTAACAACACCAATCACAGCGATTCAGTGCGGAAGTAAACGCGTCCTGAGTGGCTCGGTCAAACAAGGCAACGACTTCTCTCGCAGAGACGGCCGCCAATCACAAGGAAGAAACCACAGATGCGGGTATACCTTGTTGCAGTCTAATAGGCGTTCAGATTTTTTTCGCGAAAAATGCCTGCCCCTAACCATGCAATCATAATGTAGCACGTGAACTGTAATTTTTTTTTTGGGGGGGGGGGGGGGGAGAGGCATTCTTCGAGCCTGGGTCCAGGGCCCGTATTCGAATGTAGAGGATATGGGTACGTGTGATATTTAGAGACCGGAAAAATTCGCTCGTTCAATGACCTCCAGGATAGACTCCAATATCCTATACACATTTGGGCAAATGCCAATTGTTCATTGGCTGCTGACTTGTGAGTCGTCTCGTCTGGGTGGCCTGTGATTCGACACTTCTATGAGCGAGGGTCTCTGATTGGCCCTCAGTCCTCCAGTTTAACAGTGAACTAATGGCAGAAGCAGCACTAAGGTATAATTATTTGAATTTTAGCATAACACGAAATGAACCCGCGAATTTTTCCGGTCTCTAGTGATATTCGAGTAAGAACTAGATGCCCGAGTGGCGCGGCTCCGGACGAAGACGGTGCTGACGCGAGGGAAGTGACGGACAGCCAGGGTCATCGCCCGCGACACGCGCGACATTCGCCGCCCGTCCGCCTGTCCACCTGTCCGCCTGTCCGCGCGCGACGCTCTCATTGGCCCACGGGTCGCGCGCCGACCTGCCCCTTCGCGGATGACGCTCACGCCTGCGAATACACGCCCGCGGAATAACACTTGATTGTAATTTTTGGTTCTGGCGCGCACAATCCGCGCTCTTCAACACGAACAAAAGCCTGTCTCTTCACTTTGTTATTACGGGGAAGAAACATATCTCGGATTAATATCGTGACACGCAAAAACGAAATAATAGTTAAATCTCTTCTTGATACTTTTGCTATTGGTAGGGACCAGAAATTTTTCGCGGTTTCGATGGCCTAAAGGATAGACTGCACTTTCCCTATGTACACTTTTAGGAAATAACGCAAGTTCATTGGCTGCCGAATTGTAAGTCCGTCTCAGCTGGTTTGTCCGTGATTCGATCCTTCTTTGGTTGAGGGTTTATAACTGGTTGAGATTCGTCCAGATGAACAGTAAGCCAATAGCAAAATCATTATAAAGGTATATGTATTTGAATTCTAGCCTATCGCTGAATGAATACGCGAATTTTTCCGGTCTCTATTTATAGGGCGTATATTGAAAATTAAAATATATATTACAAATTTATATTATAAAATAAAAAATATATGTATTTTATGTTTTTTTTATGTTTAATATGTTAGATGTATTTATTTTTCAGTTTTATGACCGATAGTTAGAGACATGCGAAATTCGCGGATTCATTTCGCGATAGGCTACTATCAAAACAACTATACGTTCGTACCGCTTCTGCGATTGGCCCACATTTTATCCGGGGAACTGTGAGCCAAAGGGAAACACTAAACCAAGAAAGTGCCGAATTACGGACAACCTAGTTGAGACGTCTCACGCGTCAGTAGCCAATGAACAGGTGTCATTTCCGCGAGTATTTAAAGGACTGTGGAGTCTATCCTAGAGGTCAATGAATCCGCGAGTATTGCAGGTCTCTACTGATAGTTTGATGGATATAATCGTCGGGGGACGGTCCCGGAGCTGCGCGCTGTAGCGGGCCGTCTCTGCGCATGCGCGGTGCTGGAGGGGTCGGCGCCGCGCCGCGCATGCGCGATGCGCGCGGTCAAAGCGCCGCGCATGCGCCCAGGCACGCGGGCTCCGGGCGCGCCCCTGATGGCCGATACCCTCCGGGGACACCAAGGCTTGCCAACTGCACCTGCTCGCTGGCCAAACGACCGCTACCCCTTGCTGACACGCCCTGGACGTGTCGGCAGTAAAAGAGATTTATCTGGCGTCACGTCGGGGCGCGGAATTCAAAGTCACAAGCGTGCCCGACACGTGTTCGCTTACACCACTGCTCATGTCTTAGAGACCGGAAAAACTTCGCGGATACATTCGGCGATAGGCTAGAATTAAAAAACATATATACCTCTTTGATAATTTTGCTATTGGCTTACTGTTCATCTGGACGAATCTCAACCAGTTATAAACCCTCTCAACCAAAGAAGGGTCGAATCACAGACAAACCAGATGAGACGACTCACAAGTCGGCAGCCAATGAACTTGCATTTTTTTTGCCCACGTGTACAGGGGAATGTGCAGTCTATCCTGAAGGCCATAGAAACCGCGAATTTTTCCGGTACTTAGCAATAAGTCCACTGTTAATCTGGAAGAATCTTGGCCAGCTAGAGGGATCCTCAATCAAAGAAGTATTCCCAAAACAATAGAAAGTGAGCGTTTCAGGGTTTTGGGAAATCTAATGTTTAATTATTTGATTAATGGTGTAAGATTAGAGCTACATACGAACGGTAACCTACGCAAAACTTTATACATAATTTTTAAAAAGTTAAAAAACATAAATCAGGACTTGTTTCGTAGAGAAAAAACTCTTATAAAAATAATAATGGTATATGTGATTAATTTATTCAAAATAAATATGCAAAAACACTTAACATTAGAAGCAATATCATTTATAATACTGTCCCCTGAACTCAGCCAATGAGGAAGAACATGCCGCAATACAGAAAATGTGTGATTCGTAATAAAACAACTACGAAACAATGCCCGTTTACTTTTCCTTGTAGAAATTACATAAATCTTTCAGTAACTAGTTTCCAATTTTTTTTTCCTGCCATACGTACAATTCCTAGGGACCGGAAAAATTCGCGGTTTCGATGGCCTTCAGGATAGACTACACATTCCCCTGTACACTCGGGCAAATAACGCAAGTTCATTGGCTGCCGACTTGTGAGTCTCCTCATCTGGTTTGTGCGTGGTTCGATCCTTCTGTGATTGAACGTTTATAACTGGTTGAAATTCGTCAAGATGAACAGTAAGCCAATAGCAAAATCATTATAAAGGTATGTGTATTTGAATTCTAGCCTATCGCTGAATGAATACGCGAATTTTTCCGGTCTCTAACAATTCCTGTGTGCGCAGATCGCCGCTGGACCAATCCACGAGTCCTAGCGCGCATGCTCGCCTAACACCTTACAGCCGCGCCAAACCTCGAAGGTGTAATGTAAGTAGGTACCTTGGGTGCTTTCAAGAACATGTACCGAGCGTACGGATGCATTATTCGTACCGGGCAATCCATCCGCCATTATAATAACACAACACATAATAACGCAAGCCATTTTTATAGCTATTTTCGCTCTTCTAAAAATAAAGTTTAAAAACGAATTACGGAAAAGTAAACTTTTTCATATAATTATTTTTGTAATTGAAAACTCTTGATGTAAGCAGTTTTCAAATCGCGTTGTTTTTTTTACGTGACAATTTCTTATAAATCGATGAACGCCGGCTGCACGCACGAAATAGCATGAATCACTGTCACGATCCGCCTGAGCCGAGCGTGCAAATACCGGCCAACCACCGTGCGAGAAATCGATAATATCAAACAGGTTAAGGCGGGCTTTTTAAAAGCATCAATTTAAAATTTTGATTTAAGTATTTGTCCAATTTATTCATTTCAAATTAATAATTTATTGACATTGATATGGTTTCAGTTTATTTTTATAGCTAATTGCTCGTGATTATATTAAAACAAATAATTTAAATTAAATTTGCAAAAACTGTAAATAATATTTGAAAATTAAAAAAGTATGCAATTTTTCATCAATGTTTTCTTATGACGTTATCACGTAAAATTATCGTCCGTAAACCGACTTTACAGACAACCCCCTTTTTTTTCTGAAGCTCTGCATACGTATGTTTCCAGGTGGCATCTGCATTGCATTACAATCCATCGCGACAAAGACGTCGCTCTCCGACACTCCGTCGACAGCTGGTGCGACACACGCCGCCATTTGCATTCCCGCCGTTCTTTCCCGGCTTGCGTCATCGTTCTCTCTTCTTCCCTAGCTCCCCCCCCCCCCCATCCACCCCACGCTAACATAGCTGCGTATACAGTCGTTCTTTACAGCACGTGTCTCGTATCTCAACACTCACGAGACGTAGTATACCCAACAGTGGTGCCCACTTCCCAACTGTCGCTTGTTTACAAACACTTGCAACCACGTGAATTGTCTACAAACACTTGACGAAACAAGAGAGGCATAACGATATGTACATCGTAGGACGAGAACTGTCAAATTTTAGACAAGTTACTTGACACAGACTGTACCTACTCTGCGCTGGTGCCAGACCTAACCCCTCCCCCCTTTTATTCTCAACATTCTATTCCGTTTTTGCACTGTTGCGCCACATTCAAGAGACGCCTTTTTGTTCGTTTCTGCCCCCAGGTTGTCGAGCAAAACCAACGAACAGAATTTTGGAGATTCCAGGTATTTTAAATGTTTACGCTAGCCAAAACATGTAATATTTACATTTTAAAAAAATATTAATTTATGCGCTACTTCCTTACACTTAGTCAAAAAATTACTTGTTGATTCTTCAATGTCATGACAAAACTGTTTACATTGTAACATAAATTCTGGAAACTATGCAAAACAAAAAGATGGAAACTATGCAAAAAGTTATATAAGTACATCTCCTTACACTCCGAAGTACTATCACAGACGGAATACAGCCTCACATGCTTTAAAAAAAACAGCTATATCCTAAATAAATTATGCCATGACACAGTTAATGAATTCAGAAATATAGAATAAACATCTATTTAACCATTTCGTTTTAATTTCCTGACATAACATGTACTCCCGTGACTTTTTTTCTTCCAAAAACTCTCTATTTCATGACAATTCCAGGTTTTACTAGCTTTTCACAAAGCTGGACCCTGAATGTTGATGAGAAGATGTGTGGGACTCATGGCAGCCATGTTGTGAAGAGCATTCTTCTGGTGGTTGCCTGTCGTCAGTGCTGATTGTTCGGTCTCGCCTTCGCTATAGTCCGACTCACCCTTATATTGCAGTGTGCAATCTGGCAACAGTGGGCGAATTTTCTCTTTGCTGCAAATCTAAGCATGGGGCAGACTATAGCTAATGCCTAGAGACACGGAAATTTCGCGCATTCATTTAGTCGCAAGTTAAAATGCAAACCTTCACACTCTCGGATGTGTTCGTGATTGGCCCGCAGTTACTTGGACACGCCCCTCTGCGACCGTGAGCCTACTACGCCCATCTAGGACAAAGAAAACGAATCAAGTAGTGCCAATTAACGAGGATAAACATGCTCTTGCTAAGAAATCAACCAATGGGAAAGCGAACATGGGTTGAGCACACATATTACCTTAAATTCTACTCTGAAGTCAGACGAATCTGCGAAATTTCCGCATCTGTGTGTGTAATCTAAGCGTGGGACAGACTGTAGCTAATGCTCCATCTGTATGTGTAATCCAAGCGTGGGACAGACTGTAGCTAATGCTCCATCTGTATGTGTAATCCAAGCGTGGGACAGACTGTAGCTAATGCTCCATCTGTATGTGTAATCCAAGCGTGGGACAGACTGTAGCTAATGCTCCATCTGTATGTGTAATCCAAGCGTGGGACAGACTATAGCCAATGCTCCATCTGTATGTGTAATCCAAGCGTGGGACAGACTATAGCCAAAGCTCCATCTGGATCCTACCAGCACGCCCGTCCCAACAACTCGACACGGAGCGGCGGTTGACAGCGTTGTCATTGGCGGCGCGCTTTTTGTTTCCGAAAAGGCAGGCCCGCCAACTTGGCCCGCCACCCGTCAGATAGAGCACGGAGGGGGATTCTTCTTTTGTTGTTATTATTCTGGCGCGCCCGCAGTTCGATCGGCCCGGTCGATAGCGGCTGGTCGGAGGAATGTGCGCGCAGCCTCGCCCGATCGACAAATGCGGCGTTTTTCTCGCGGCCGCCGCCATCTTGTTCACCCTCCCCGACGCCCGGCGGCTCGGGTTACGGCGAGGCGCGTCTGCCTGGCACAGTGTTGCCAGACGTGGCAGCCGCTAACGTCTGCATTCCGGTACTTCTGGGTGCGAGAGGTTCTTGGTTCCGGTGTCGACACACAAAATAAATATAATGAAAACAAAATGTTGCTGTCTGCTTCAATACAAATATCTAATGACTGGGACATTGAGTATTAGTAGAGACCGGAAAAATTCGCAGATTCATTCGGCGATAGGCTAGAATTCTAACACATATACCTTTTAGATGATTAGGCTATTGGCTTACTATTCATTTTGACAAATCTCATCCAGTTATAGACCCTCAACCAAAGAAGCATCGAATCACGGACAAACCAACTAAGACGACTTGCAATTCGGCAGCCAATGAACTTGCGTTATTTTCCCAAGTGTGCAGGGGAATGTGCAGTCTATCCTGAAGGCCATCGAAACCGCACATTTCAGTAGAGACCGGAAAAATTCGCGGGTTCAATAACTTCCAGGATAGACTCCGCTACACTCTACACACTCGGACAAATGCCACCTGTTCATTGGCTGCTGACTTGTGAGTCGTCTCGACCGTGTGTCTGTGATTCGACACTTCTGTGGGTGAGGGTCTCTGATTGGCCCTCATTGCTCCAGATTAACAGTGAACCAGTGGTAGAAGCAGCGCTAAGGTATAATTATTTGAATTGTAGCATATCACGAAATGAACCCGCGAATTTTTCAGGTCTCTAAGTATTAGTATTAGTAAGGATTCTCGAAGTGTCAGTAAGGGATTTCATTTTTTGTTCTGAAAAAACTTGCAATAATTTTGTTTGTTGAAGTAAGGTGTCGCCTATCTTTCGTAAATAAGCCGAGTTTCTCCGAGGTGCGTGTCTATTATCAAGGAATCACCGCCGTACCGGCAAGAACCAGTCCGTGAGGAAACTAGTTGTGAATGGCTCTCCCGAATAAGGCAATGGCTAGCAACAGGAAAATAAAAAAATAAAAAAAATTTTTTTGCAGGTCAGTGACTTCCAGGAAGAAAGAAAAAAAAATACGACATAGTCCTCTTGCTAGTCTGGAACAAATTCTAGCTGTTAACTAGATGTAACACTGCGACAATTCTCTACTGTGAAGCAGATTTTTCCCAGTCGGAGTAACCAGACACTGATTAGGGTAGGCTATACCAGGAGTAGATGCCTTCCTGAAATTCATTCTTCCAGCAATACATATACCCATCTTCTTATGCGTGTGTTATAATTAGATACCGGAAAAAATTCGCGGATTTATTCGACGATAGGTTGAAATTCAAATACATATACCTTTGAGATGATTTTGCTATTGGATTACTGTTCATCTGGACGAATCTCAACCAAAGAAGGGTCGAATCACAGACAAACCAGATGAGACGAGTCACAAGTCGGCAGCCAATGAACTTGCGTTATTTGCCCAAGTGTACAGGGGAATGTGCAGTCTATCCCGAAGGCCATCGAAACCGAGAATTTTTCTGGTCCCTATTTATTATGGAAGTGATCACGTGGTAACACACTACCGTTAAAAACCCCGCATTTAACAAACAAATATTAAATAATATATTTTTATGTTTTTTTACTACTATCTATTATTTAATTCCGTCATAAACATTTCAGTTGACACTTGATTATAAGTAGAGACCCGAAAATTTCGCGGATTCGTCTGGTCTCAGGGTACAGTTCAAAGTCGTAGATGTGTTTAACCCATGTTTGCTTTCCCATTGGTTGATTTATTGACGAGAAAAATGTTATCCATGTTAATTGGCACTACCTGATTCGCATATCTCTTCTGATTGGACACCGTTGGCTCACGGTCGTATAGAAGCGTGTCCAAATAACTGCGATCAAATCATGAACACTGTGCGAGAGTGTGAAGGTTTGCATTCTAATTTGTGACTAAATGAATGCGCGAAATTTCCGTCCCTCTAATTATAAGTGCTAACGCTCTCTGTGAATTTACAAAGGAACCTGGGTAACTACGGTAGCGCTACCCGTGGTGTCGGTGCTGCAGGGGGGGGGGGGACAGGAGGTGGGGAGCGGCTACTCACCGCCGGTTCTGCGAGCCACCGAGGTACAACCTGCTGCAACCCGAGGAGACACACACACACACACTGGCGTCGAGCCGGCTGGGGAACCTTGTGGACTCTCCAGCTCCTGGGAGAGGGGAGGGGAGGAGGGAAGGCGCTGTTCGCAAAACGTACCCACCCTTGTAACGTACAGGTATAGAGACCGGGGGAAAAGAAAATGCCGATTCGTTTCGCGATATGCTAGAATCCAAAGGCTCTATCGAGGATTCTGTTCTGGAGGTCACTGAAACAGCGAAATTTTTTTTTCCCCAGTGTGTGTGTGTATATATATATATATAGACACCGGAAAAAATTCGCATTTTCATTCGGCAATAGGCTAGAATACAAATACATATACCTGTATAATGATTTTGCTTTTGGCTTGCTGTTCTACTGGACGAATCTCAACCAGTTATAAACCCTCAACCAAAGAAGGATCGAATCACAGACAAACCAGCTGAGACAACTTACAAGTCAGCAGTCAATGAACTTGCGTTATTTGCCCAAATGTACAGGGGAATGTGCAGTCTATCCTGAAGGCCATCGAAACCGCGAAATTTTCCGGCCCCTATATATATGTTCACTTACTAGACTTCCAAACGATAATTTCTACTTTGTACTTGGCGGCCGTTTGCAAGAGAAGCCATTTCCTTATTTGGCAAGGTCATTTATAAACCTGTTTTTTTCCCTCACAAAATTTTGTGTTATTTTCCCGAGTAGCAGAGCACTGTGAAATCTATCCTGGAGGCCATAAAACCCGCTGAATGGTTCAGACCCTGCGTACAGGAGCCGGGATATTTCGCGGATTCCTTTCACGATTGAACTGAAATTCAAAATACTTACGGTTTTGAGCATACTTCAGTTTATTTGGAGGACTGAGTGTCAATGAGAAAACCTTATAAAAAAACGTAGGCCATGCAGTTTTTGCGAAAATATTTCAAGGCTAGCTGTGTGTTAAAATTTCGTAGCATTGTTTGTGATTCACTGTTGGCTTGAGTTATTCTAGGTGCACGTCTACTGTCAGTCCACCAATCACAGCCAACCAGTGCGGAAGCAAACGCGACCTGGGAATTTGAATTCTTCCTTGACATCAAACTAATCCGCGTAATTTTGCTGGTCTCTGGCATTTCAGAAAGTGTTTTTTTTTGTAATGAACTTTAGCGACGTTCCTAGTAAAGATGTTTTAAGTTGTATATGTAAGCATTGAGCGTATGTTTATTTTTGTTATTATTTGTGCCAGATATGGTGCACACGTTATCAGCCATGAGTGACAAAAGCCAGGAAAAAAAATTAATCACTAGATAATAACTTACGGCTTCGCTCGAGCGTTTTTATGATATCGCTGATATCTTACGATTGAAAGAAAAGATGTGATTAATTCCAAACATTTTTACTAAACTTGCAGACACGATAAATTTTATGGTGCACAAAATAACAACACCGTGTTAAGAATGATAATTTTTTTTTAATGCTTATGATTTTCTCTTGATGAAATCACACTTACCTCCTTTTCATTCCATGAGGTACCTAACAAATAAAATATTGCTAAACACGAACCTATTTCATTTTAATTAAGTTATAATTAATTTATCTTAAAATCATGTTCACACCTTTTTCACCCCTTTGAGATTGAAATACGCAAAATGTTACAACTGTGGTTGGTAATTTTTGTGTTTATTATTTGCACCCGAGATCTTATTCTATATCTGATTAGATTTGGAGATATAATTATTTATCTTAAAATCATATTTACCCCTTTTTCACCCAGGGGATGAATTTCGCAAAATTGTAAAATTGTGGTTGGTATCCAGTATATCGTGTATGTTATAATATGCTCGTCCAGTTTCTTAGATAAAATAATCTTAAAAGGGTATTTACCCGTTTTTCATCAACTTAGGGGGGATAATTCTGTAATTATATATAGCCTAGTTTGTAAGTTATCCAGAGAACTTTCTAATAAAAAGCCGTAAAGTAATTTTCGATTGATGTCGGAACGAACAGACAAACAAGCAAACATTTTAAAAACTATAATTTTGAGTTCTCAATAATGTTAATAGCCATTTCCAATAGCTCGTTGCTGCTTTATTTTAATGACAATAAATACATACTTGAATTTACTGTGAATATACACGTCAAACAAAAAAAAATTGTTTGGACCAACAGTTGTTAGCAGTGGTCCATAAATATAAACCAACCATCAGTTGCTGCAAAAAAAGAAAAGCGTGTTATAGTGTAGTCCAATTTGAATATATGCGGGAACGAGCAAAAAAAGAACAGACGTAGAGCCAGAACGGCCAGTTGCCTGTCGCCAAATAAGTCGACGAATCTCTCCAGAGCGACTGATTCCGGCTAATTGCAGCTAATTGCAGCTATCGGCCGCGGGCGGCGTCGAAGCGACCTCCCTCTTCTCGACAGCGTTGCCACGTCGCAGGGGGTTCGTCCCACCGCAGTTCACATACCCAGATTCACGCACGCGGGAAACACGTGTCAGCATACGTCTTCCAAGTGAAAGGTTGTCTCAGGTTAAGAGTTTCACGTAAAACATTTCTTTATTTAAAGTTAATACTACTCCGAGCTCGATGAAAAATTGCATTAACCTGTTTGATATTATAGAAGATTTTCTCGCACGGTAGTTGGCCGGCTCTTGCACGCTCGGCTCAGGCGGAACGTGACAATGAGTCATCCTTAGAGACCCGGAAAATTCGCGGGTTCAATGACCTCCAGGATAGACTCCAATATCCTCTACACACTCGGGCAAATGCCAACTGTTCATTGGCTGCTGACTTGTGAGTCGTCTCGACTGGGTAGCCTGTGATTCGACACTTCTATGAGTGAGGGTTTCTAATTGACCCTCAGTCCTCCAGATTAACAGTGAACCCATGACAGAAGCAGCACTAAGGTATAATTATTTGAATTTTAGCATAACACGAAATGAACCCGCGAATTTTCCGGGTCTCTAGTCATGCTTTTCCGTGCGTGCAGCCGGCGATCATCGATTTATAAGTACAGACCGGAAAAATTCGCGAATTCATTTCGCGATAGGCTAAAATACAAATAGTTATACCTCAGTGCTGCCTCTGCCATTGGCTCCCAACTCACCTGGATGACTCTGGGCCAATGAGAAACACTCAACCAAACCAGGCTGCTACGTTGGGACGTCTCACAAGACAGCAGCCAATGAGTGGGTGAAATTCGAACGTGTGTACGTAGAACTATGGAGTTCATCCTAAAGGTCATTGAACCCGCGAATTTTTCCAGTTCCTATTTATAAGACGTTATCGCGTCAAAAAAAAAACGCGCGCACGTTTTAAACGCGGTGGGGATATTTCACAGGTAGATGGAAGGTGGGGGGGGGGGGGGGGGGGGAAAGAGCGGGAATACTGGCAACGCTGGTCCGGCGCGCTGGGTGGCATCGGCCCACCGCGGCTACGTGGTTTCGCAACCGGCCGCGCGACAGTGGCGCCGCGCCGGGCTTCATTATAATACCCGCCCGCCGCCCGCTCCTACCAGTCATGCTCTCTGTGTGTTTTAACTCCCGCCGAGCCGGGGAGGGGGGTCACAGACACGCCGCGCGCGTTCCGTTAACAGCTGCCGAGCGCACTGAAGCCAGGCTCAGCCATCGTTCGAGACCTGAACATTTTCTCGGGTTCATTTCGTGTTATGCTAAAATTCAAATAATTATACCTTAGTGCTGCTTCTGTCACTGGTTCACTGTTTAAACTGGAGGACTGAGGGCCAATTAGAGACCCTCACTCACAGAAGTGTCGAATCACAGGCCACCCAGTCGTGACGACTCACAAGTCAGCAGCCGATGAACAGTTGGCATTTGCCCGAGTGTGTAGAGGAATAAATGGTGTTTAATTTATTTTTCTTTCAGAATATACACAACTTTAATAATACTGACAAAAGACACTATTTTATGGTCTTAGAAAAATTTTACAAATATTAAAATTGGAAAAAATTAAATATAATTTATCACTTTATGAGTTATAAACAAAATAAGAATTTTAATGTAAACATGTTGGGTAGTATAGGGCCAGTTGCTCCGTACTGCAGTCTAGCGTGACATTATAGAGCAGTTCGGGCGGATTTTATGTTTAGCATGTATAAATGATATTAGCCCGATAACAGGTTGTTAATACAAAGCTCTAAAATCATGTTATAAAAAAAATATCACGAAGTGTGGAAAAATTACTGATTGTGAAAACTTAATCGCACTGTCTGGCAACATACCAAGTATTGTGTGCCGTGCTTCATTCGCCAACCTACATAGGCTTGCAAATTCAGTGTCCGTTTCATGGACGCATCCAAACGAACTAGGGTGACGCGGAGAGTACACATCTAGGCTACGACTTGGAACTAGGGTGAAGCACAGAGTGCACAGCTGAGCTAACACTTGGAACTAGGGTGACACGCAGAGTACACAGCTAAGCTAAAACTTGGAACTAGGCTGAAGCACAGAGTACACAGCTTAGCTAAATTTACACATCAAGCCTTACACTTGGAACTAGGGTGACACGCAGAGTACACAGTTAAGCTAAAACTTGGAACTAGGCTGAAGCACAGAGTACACAGCTTAGCTAAATTTACACATCAAGCCTTACACTTGGAACTAGGGTGACGCGCAGAGTACACAGCTAGGCTAACACTAAGAACTAGGATGACGCGCAGAGTACACAGCTGAGCTAAACACTTGGAACTAGGGTGACACGCAGAGTACACAGCTGAGCTAAATACTTGGAACTAGGGTGACACGCAGAGTACACAGCTGGGCTAACACTAAGAACTAGGGTGACGCGCAGAGTACACAGCTAAGCTAAACACTTGGAACTGGGGTGACGCGCAGAGTACACAGCGACACTTGTCGCGCGGCAGTGCCAATATCGCGACGGTCGCGCTTTCCACACGTCCTCGCGGCGCCACGAAAGTTGACAAGAGAAAATAAATTATGCCTTTTTTTAGCCTTTCCAGTGAAAGCGGAACAAGCCCTACAAGGAAGTTTTCGTAATCCCTACTCCCCCCCCCCCCTTCCCTGACCGCCTGCCAAAATCGTCGAGTCCTGGGAACGTCTCGCCCTGGCGCTGCCGCCCTCGATTCGGCGTCTGGCGCCAGCTAGGCGCCGGGCCAGGGGGTCAGGAGGGGGCAGGGGGGACCACACACCAACACGTCCTCGTATACCGTCTCCTGATCCAAGCTCTGGTGGTTTCGTTTATATTCACTGAAGTTCACTGCCGCGGCGTCCAGCGAAAACCCACAAACGAATTTCCTGAAACTCTCCCTGACTTTATTCGGGAGGTTTGTAATTTTTCACCGAAAAAAAAAAATCATACAATATTTTCATGTAAATCAAACAGTATAAACTTACACTCCCATAGTCAATACATATAGGTAGAGACTGGAAAAATTCGCGGATTCATTTCACGAAATGATAGAATCAAAAAAAAACTGTACCTTTATATTGTTTCTCTGATTGGCTCACAGTTTATCTGAAGGACTTTGAGCCAATGAAAAACCTTTAACCAAAAAAGTATCGAATCGCAAGCGTCCCAGTTGACACGTGTCACGAGTCGGTAACCAATGAGCAGGTGGCATTTGCCTGAGTGTGTAAGGGATTGTGGAGTCTATTCTAGAGGTCATCCAAAGCGCGAATTTTTCGAGGCTCTACATGTAGGATTCTTCAATGACGTGACAAAAACTGTAACAAGAATTCAGGAAACCATGCACAAAGTATCGTCCCTTACTTCACCAAGGTAACATTTACAAATGGAATCAAACGTGAACTTACCAAAAAACATTGAACCCAAAATACAATTTGCATTACGCGGTGGCCTTTGCTCAACCGAGAGCTAGCCATAACTCCATACTCCAAGTTTTCCTTGTTTACCTGATACCGGCCACGATCGAATGTCTCGCACGGGCTTCGGGTGAAAGTTCCCACCATTAACTACTGCCCGATAGAGGTGTAAAAGTAACGGGAAAAAAAGCGTGCCCGTATGTATTCGTTACTATAACAATTAGTACTCGTTACTATCGTATCGTTACGTTACCTGTTACTTCTGATACTACATAGCATGCAATGTTATGTTAGATCAATGAATCGAGTCGTATTGCGTAAGCGTACAGTATGACGTCGCGGCGTCGCAACAGTCGTAATTTGTAGAAAACATACATTACATACCAAACTGCGTAAAGTGCATTTTTTCCCCCTTCATTTTTCCGTAGTTTGAACCAGACTTGTGTTTAAGACATTCAAAATTTAATTTGATTTAATAGGTAAAGTGTAGAACTACAAGTGAACTGTTCCATAGTACGAAAAATGCAAGTAACGAAATGCATTCGTGTGTAACGTTTCGATGCTCGGTACTAGATGGCGCACCCGTTACTCGGTACCGAATACATACGGTTTGCTAACAGCTATACTGCCCGAGCTTGTTTCCAAACTTAGGCCATTTTTTTGGAATAACGTAACTCACGATGCTCCACGCAGACGAAGCTCTGGGAACGTGACGAACACGAGAGAGAGGGTGAAAAAGGGGGGGGGGGGAGAGGCACGCCGCCGCTAATCGGATTACAGCAGCGGAACGGCCGGCCTCGTCGCTAGGAGCCTCGTAACAATATCATCACGCGTCGATTATGCATCCTTGCAGTACAGGTAATCCGTAACAGGCAATGATACTGATCCTGTTTCTTTAGGAATCCAAACCATTTGACAAATCACAAACTTTACTTAAAATATTAAACAGAACGTTGACGGAAAAAAGAAGAAAATACTGAATAGTTGAACAAATAAGTAGAGACCTGTAAAATTCGCGGATTAATTTCGCGGTAGGATAGAGTCCAAATACTTTTGACATTATTTTGCTTCAGTGATTGGGCCACAGTTTATCTGAAGGACTCTGGGCCAATGAAAAATCTTTTAACAGAAGAATTAGCGAATCACGATCATTCCAGTCAACAGGTGTTAGGAGTCGGTATCACCAATGAGCAGATGTAATTTGCACGAGTACATAGAGAATCATGGAGTCTTATCCTTTAGGGATTTGAAATCGCGAATTTTACAGGTCTCTACAAATAAGTAGAGTCCCGGAAATTTCGCGGATTCCTCTGACCTCAGGATAGAATTCAAAGTTATAGGTGTGCTCGACCCATGTTTACTTTCCCATTGGTTGATTTCTTAGCGAGAACATTTTTATCCTTGTTATTTGGCACTACCCGATTCGCTTACTTCTCTCCTAGCTGGACATCGTTGGCTCACGGTCGTAGAAGGGGCGTGTCCAGATAACTGCGGTCCAATCATGAACACAGTGCGACAGTGTGGAGGTTTGCATTCTAGCTTGCAACTAAATGAATGCGCGAAAATTCCGTGGCTCTACAAATAAGGAGTTATTCGTAGCGTTTACTTTTGCCGGTAAGAGACAAAATTTAAATAGGCCAGTTCATTTAAAAAACTGTATTTATATAAAAAGAAATTAGTATAATGTGTACTAAAATACTAGCTTAATGTCGACTATCGGGCCGCCGCCGAAGGCAATCACGTACAGGTCACCCGCCGTGCTTCAAGGAAACAGCGAAGAAACACCCCCTCCACCCCCCCCCCCTCCCCGCGCCAGGGCGACCTTCGACCAGGCGGCTATTGCCTCTCGGCGCAGACCGCTCTGTCCGATGACCTTCATCGCGTACCCCGCCAGAAGCGAGCAAAAACCTCACCAAGTGACCAGCTACCTGCGTTATTAGGTTAGCCTCTATTTATAGAGCCTCAATCATACATCCTGCTACATATCGCCCCGTCGTTATAAAATGAAAGAAAATAAAGAACCAGTTCCAGATTAATTAACCCCGCTTACGAGGAGCACACATACGTAGGGACCGGAAAAATTACGCATATTCATTCGGCGATAAGCTATAATTCAAATACATATTACCTTTATAATGATTTTGCATTTGGCTCACTGTTCATCATGACGAATCTCAACCAGTTATAAACCCTCAACCAAAGAAGGATCGAATCACAGACAAACCAGCTGAAACGACTCACAAGTCGGCAGCCAATGAACTTGCGTTACTTGCCCAAGTGTACAGGGGAATGTGCAGTCTATCCTGAAAAACCATCGAAATTGCGAATTTTTCCGGTCCCTACACATACGGCGTGCAAAGCTTCGGAAGAAATCACGCAGTTTGAAAACTGCTCATGATATCCGAGCGGTGTCTGTTCACGAAAATCATTCACGTATACGCTGATGGCGAATTAGTAGATCTGTTTCCGGGTTTAGTTTTTAAACGGTATTTCCAGGAGAGTGAAAATGGCTTAAAACGAGTGTTTTCGATCATTTTCAGGCATGAATAAGGACCAGAAAAATTAGCTGATTCGATGGCCTTCAGGATAGACTGCACATTCCCCTGTACACATGGGCAAATAACGCAAGTTCATTGGCTGCCGTCTTGTAAGTCGTCTCAGTTGTTTTGTCTGTGATTCGAACCTTCTTTGGTTGAGATCGTCCAGATGAACAGTAAATCATCTAAAAGTTACATGTTTTTAATTCTAGCCTATCGCCGAATGAATTAACGAATTTTTTTTCCGGTCTCTACATACGAGGCAATGGCTTCTCTTGCAGACGGCTGACCCCTGCGAGACATAAAGCTGCTGCTGTGGGCATACTTTGTTGCAGTCTAGTGAGCATTAAGATTTTTTTTTTTCGCAAAAAATAACTGTTAAGACGTGAATTCAAGACCAAATGACGATTGCGGTTGTAATTTCGATCGCTACAAAGATCCCAGCGTGAAGCAGGCAAATGGAACGGTGAACACACGCGCCCCCCCCCCCCCCCCCCCCCCCGGTAACCTCATCAACCTGGAGCCAGACACGAACTGCCTCGTCCTACGAGACCGCTTAGTTTTTTTTTTTTTTTTAAACCGATTTATAACTTCACGTGGCTACAGGATACTAAGGAATTCAGAACCTAACTGGAGTGGCGGCTCCTTTTAAGGCTGTATGTCCTGTTCCAGGTCATCTTCTATATACAAATTTTTAACGTCTGTGTGTTCCGTCTTTTATGGCGTCCGCGCCTCGTTCATCCGATTAAGTTGAAAATTTCCACGAATGACCTTCGAAACACGAGGAATGCCACTTGTATTAGGAGAGACTTCCGAGACAACCAACCTCTTGAAGAAAAATTTTAATTATTTCTGATGAAATTTCGCCAATGCATTGGTGATGCTTTCTTCGTCTCCATGGCAAGGGGCTTTTGCATTGTTAATGCCTTCTGCATATACATGGCAAAAGGCTTTTGCATTGTTGATGCCTTCTGCATATCCATAGCAACGGGCTTTTGCATTGTTGATACCGTCTGCGTATCCATGGCAACGACAGAGATATATTATTTTTCCATTCGAGGCGAGGCAGTGGTGTATCCATGAGGTGGAGCATGTGTAATGAGTAGAGACCTGCAAAATTCGCAGATTCATAATGCGATAGGCTAGAGTTCAAATACATATACCTCTTAGATGATTTTGCTATTGGCTTACTGTTCATCTGGACAAATCTCAACCAGTTATAAACCCTCAACCAAAGAAGGATCGGATCACAGACAAACCACCTGAGACTACTTACAAGTCGGCAGCCAATGAACTTGCGTTATTTGAACAAGTACACAAGGGGATGAACTTGCGTTACTTGCCCGAGTGTACTGAGGAATGTGTAGTCTATCCTGAAGGCCATCGAAACCGCGAATTTTTCCGGTCCCTACCTATTAGAGACCGGAAAAATTCCCGGATTCATTTCACGATATGATAGAATCCAAACAACTGTATTTTTATATTGCTTCTCTGATTGGCTCACAGTTTATCTGAAGGACTTTGAGCCAATGAAAAACCTTTAACCAAAAAAGTATCGAATCGCAAGCGTCCCAGTTGACACGTGTCACGAGTCGGTAACCAATGAGCAGGAGGCATTTGCCTGAGTATGTAGGGGATTGTGGAGTCTATCCTAGAGGTACCATCCAAAGCGCAAATTTTTCCAGTCTCTACTACCTATTATTACTGCACTCGCCGACAGCGTAACGGAACATAGCATAACTTAACAATGAGCGTAACGGGACACAGCGTAACGGAACAATGAGCGTAACGGGACACAGCGTAACGGAACAATGTGCGTAACGGGACACTTTTTCGTACGTGCAGCCGGCGTTCATCGATTTATTAGACATCACGTCAAAAAATAAAATAATGACCTGAAAAGTGACATACCTACGCCTTTAATGTAGGCGTGCACGGCCTTCTGTTGGCGGATTCGGGCTTGCGCCTGATTGGTCAATCACCGTCGTGGTGACCGGGACTGACGGCTGGCCCCTGGGCTATCATTGGCGGGTTTTTGCTCCGCCCCTTTTTTCCGGCCTGGTCACGCGGTTTCAGTGGCGTGCGCATCTGCGGCTCGCGAGAAACGGGACAGTTTCCCCTCTGTGACTTGACCGAAGAGTTGGCATTCACTGTTGAATTTATTTATTTTTGCTAGCTGAAAGCAAAACCGTTTCAAATTGCAATCCGACATAAAAGGGCGAGATTACTTTATTACACTTCCAGCCGTTTGCTTACTGAATTAACAACAACACGACTAAACATCGAGTTTCCCACACAAACACACATTAATTAATTATACCAGTTTTTTCCTTACACGCGTGTAACTATAAGTTATCGTCGTCGCAAAAATCCTTGAGAATTCTTTCCCGCGACCTTTCAATGCACTGTTCTCTCTACTCGGGCCGTAACAGTGCAGGCTATGTTTAGTAGCGAGCTCCTGGTTCAAACTGCTTCGATGACGGTACATCCGTGAACACTATCTCGAGGGTGACCTTGATAGGATCAACCATCACGTTCCCACGCTACAAGCCGTCCATTTGCATTAACAAGCACTACACTAACAGATATATTATAATTACATTCCAACAAGCTGTTACTTTTTATCAGCTGTATTTAACTCTACCTTGAGTTTTAAAAGGTCTCAGTACATATAAGTAGGGGCCGGATTACTATGGCCTTCAGGATAGACTGCACATTCCCATGTACACTCGGGCAAATAACGCAAGTTCATTGGCTGCCGACTTGTGAGTCGTCTCAGCTGTTTTGTCTGTGATTCGATCCTTCTTTGGTTGAGGGTTTCTAACTGGTTGAGATTCGTCCAGATGAACAGTGAGTAGAGACATGAAAAATTCGCGGGTTCATTTCGTGTTATGCTAAAATTCAAATAATTATACCTTAGTGTTGCTTCTGTCATTGGTTCAATGTTAATCTGGAGGACTAAGCGCCAATTACAGACCCTCACTCATAGAAGTGTCGAATCACAGACCACCCAGTCGAGACGACTCACAAGTCAGCAGCCAATGAATAGTTAACATTTGCCAGAGTGTGTAGAGGATATTGGAGTCTATCCTGGAGGTCATTGAACCCGCGAATTTTTCCGGTCTCTAACAGTGAGCCAATAGCAAAATCATTATAAAGGTATATGTATTTGAATTCTAGCCTATTGCCGAATGAATCCGCTTATTGTTCCGGTCTCTATCTATAATATCAAACAGGTTAAGGCGGGCTTTTTAAAAGCAGCAATGTAAAAAAAAATTGATTTTATTTGTCCAATTTCTTCATTTCAAATTAACAATTTATTGACATTGATTTGATTTCAGTTTATTCCTTTAACTAATTGTTCGTGATTATATTTAAACAAATAATTTAAATTAAAATTTGTAAAAACTGTAAATAATATTTGAAAATTAAAAAGTATTCCAATTTTCACCAACGTTTTCCTTATGACGTTATCACGTAAAATTATCGTCCGTAAACCGACATTACAGACAACCACCTTTATTTTTTTTGAATGATGATAGAGGCGATAGCAATAGGTCCTTCCACGGCTCGCTGGACCAACTCCAAAGGAAAGGAAACGCCCGGAGGACATCGGGCAGTAGCTGCTGTCTTCTCCGGACAGCGACCAGGTCTGGCTGGATTGGATTTCCCTTCTTCTGCACTCTTCTTCGCTGAAGATGTTTGCCTCGGCGGGGAGTGTGGAAGCGGCAGGGGGAGGTCAAACCCGCTGACGTGAGTCATGTGGCGAGTGTTCCACCACAGTGTGCGAGTGTGTGCGAGTGTGTGTGTTACTTCTGCTGCACCTGCACGACTTGTGGTCTGAAGTAGGTACTACCAAGGTCGGCAGACCCGCGCGCACTTTCAAGCCGAGCCGACGAGCTACTGGTTCGTCGCAAATAACTAAAGAGACCGGGAAAAATTCGGAGATTCATTCGGCGATAGGCTAGAATACAAGTACATATACCTCTTAGATAATTTTGCTATTGGCTTACTGTTCATCAGGACGAATCTCAACCAGTTATAAACCCTCCCAACCGAAGAAGGATCGAATCACGGACGAACCAGCCGAGACGACTCACAAGTCGGCAGCCAATGAACTTGCGTTATTTACCCAAGTGTACGGGGGAATGTACAGTCTATCCTGAAGGCCATCGAAATCGCGTATTTTCCCGGTCCCTACAAATAACACATGCAAGTATTCACTACAGGAACACTGAGTCCGGTATATTCCCAGGTGCTGAGTATGCCCCGCCTGTACCCTAGCCGTATTCCTGGTGCACGACCAGTCCCTCAGTGGTAGGAAACGGATTTTGGTGTCCTATCCGTAGAGACAGGAAAAATTCGCGGGTTCAATGACCTCCAGGATAGACTCCAATATCCTCTACACACTCGGGCAAGTGCCAACTGTTCATTGGCTGCTGACTTGTGAGTCGTCTCGACTGAGTGTCTGTGATTCGACACTTCTATGAGCGAGGGTCTCTGATTGGCCCTCAGTCCTCCAGTTTAACAGTGAACTAATGGCAGAAGCAGCACTAAGGTATAATTATTTGAATTTTAACATAACACGAAATGAACCCGCGAATTTTTCATGTTTCTAGCTATCCGCAATGACCCCCACAAGGGTGGGGCTGGGTGACCCCTGAGCCCAGGGCCCGAGCCCGTTTATTTTCATCTCAGTGTGTGAAATAAATATGCATACTCGCTGTGGTTAATTTAAAGGAAAATATAATTTAATTGCTTTGAAAATTACATTATAATTTCATAAATAATTAAAATAAATAATTTAAAAAAACAATTCAGCTAATTTATTTATTTCATTATTAATTTAAAATATCTCGTTTATTTTTAACTAAATAAATAATATATTTCATACGATACACGTGCTTTAATTAGTATTTTTTTATTTTGATTGAAATTATACTTTACCAACCGTATTTGTTATGATTTGTTTCGCTATTGTATAGGGACATGCATTTTTTCGCGAATAAATCTGAACGCCTATTAGACTGCAACAAGGAGGTACACCCGCACCAGCGGTTTCTTCCTTGTGATTGGCGGCCGTCTGCGAGAGAAGTCGTTGCCTTTTTTTGACCGAACCACTCGGAACGCGTTTGCTTCCGCACTGAATCAGTGTTATTGGTGTTCTGACAGTCGTCGTGTACCTGGGAGAAAGACGCCCAATCACGAAACACAGACGATGCTACAGAGTTTTTAACTTTCAGCTAGTTGAGGAATCTTTTCGCGAAATACGCATGCCCCTAGCTATTGATAGGGACCGGAAAATTCGCAGTTTCGCTGGCTTTCAGGATAGACTGCACATTCCTTTGTGTCAAAAAAACTCAAGTTCATTGGCTGCCGAATTGTAAGTCGTCTCAGATGGTTTGTCTGTGGCTCGATCCGTTTTTGGTTGAGGGTTTATAACTGGTTGAGATTCGTCCAGATGAACAGTAAGCCAATAGCTAAACCATCTGAGAGGTATATGTATTTGAATTCTAGCCTATCGCCGAATGAACCCGCGAATTTTTCCGGTCTCTAGCTATTGATTATCTGCACGTGTTGCGGTCTCTACGAGTGGGTGCAGCAGAAGGGTGCGGAGGGCGTCCCAAGGGGATGACGTCAGGGGCCCGGAGCGCGGAGAGGGGGACTCCAGGGGCCCGCGCGGGGGCCTCGCAGCGCCGGTCGGCAGATAAGGCGTGACGTCACACGCGCCAAGGCCGCGACACGCCGCAGATGTCCGCTCGCCGGGCCGCGCGCTGCAATCCGCCGTCGCGTGTTAAGGACCGGCAAAAATTCGCGGTTCCGCATGTCCTTCAGGATAGACTGCACATTCCCCTGTGCACTCGGGCAGACAACGCTAGTTCGTCGGCTGCCGACTTGTGAGTCGTCTCAGCTGGTTCGTCTGTGATTCGATCCTTCTTTGGTTGAGGGTTTATAACTGGTTGAGATTCGTCCAGATGAACAGTGAGCCAATAGCCAGATCATCAAAAAGTTGTATGTATTTGAAATCTAGCCTATCGCCGGATGAATTCGCGAAATTTTTCCGGTCTCTACTAATAAATGACTGGAGCCACAGCGAAGCGAGATCTGCGCAGGTATCCATCGACGCCAGAGCTCGCCTGGATCGCACCAGAACCTGCCAACTATTAAAAATGTCAACTCCCACCACGCCACTGTTTTTTTTTTTTTTTTTAATTAATTTAGGTTTACATTTCGTCACAAAGCGTTTTCCATTGCACCCAGCACCATAGATATGGAAACTTGTGTGTTTATGTACCCGTTAACGTACAATTAGGAAATCAAATAAAGCAGTTATTTTTACGTTTTTTTTTAAAACTATAAAAACATTGCTACAATTTTAGAAATTAAACGTAGCTAATGTCCGTACGGAATAATATGCCTGTAAAAAATTATACTTTAGGTAGCTCATTTGTATCTTATATGCTAATTTTTTTTTGTTATTTTCATATTTGTACTGATATGTTGATTGTTTTTTTTATTTAAATGTATTTGTGGACAATTTTTTTGGTATCTCTAGGCTATAATATTTATCGGGTTTACTTTGCATGTACCCAGTTAGTAAAGATGTATGTGGTTAAGTGTAAGACAAGGCGGCACGCCTTAAGGCCCCAGCCTACCTGAGCACACACACGGTGCGCAGAGCTTCAGGAGAAACAACGCGATTTCGAAACTACGTAAGATATCCGAGCGGGGGTCTGCTTACAAAAAGCATTTAAGAGTTCGCTGAGGGACAAAAAGTACCTTTGATTTCGGATTAAGTTTTTAAATTGTATTTTTAGAAGAGTTAAAATGGCTAAAACGCATGTTTTCAGAGTAATTTTTAGGCGTAAATCAACCATTATCTTCATTTCTCCGCCGTATAATGTTACGGTCACCGCTCATACGCACTGGGAGAAGACAGCGCGCCAGTCCAGAGGAGACACCGCGCTAGAAGCACCAGCGAGCGTCGCGCTTATCATCCCGCCTCACCGACACACATACACCCCTGACGAGGCGGGCCCTTTAAGTATGGCTGCGCTGAAACAGTAGGCGCCTGCAGCGAGGAGGAGGAATCCAGGAAGGCCACGAGTCCCGGCTGTTCCGGGACCCAGAGGGTAGCGTCTCGACCACTGCGCCGCCTCGTGTGCCAAGTACACGCTCTAGCCCCCCCCCCCCCTCCCCCGGCTATGCCACTCAAGGCTGGAAGGAGGCCCCTCGCGTATTTATAGCCGAGGGCGTTGCCCGCCGCCGCTCCAATATTTACACGCGCCGGGCCGCGGGTGTGTTCCGTAACTGCATTCCCCGCGCGCAGCTGACAGTGCACGCGGCAATGTGCGTGCGTCAGGAGTCGTCGACAAGTAGGGTTGCCAACCGTCCCGTATTGTACGGGATTTCCCGTATTCTGTGACTAAAAGAATTATCCCGTACGTAGGCAGGACGGGACGTGATATTTCCCGTATCTTGTTTAAAGTTCAATTCACACACCTGCATAAAATTGAAAAAGTAATTTCCCGCCTGCGTCGCACCACCTGTTATAATGTATTGCGACATTGCGAGGCTCCGTTTACTCCGCAGTTCACTGGCCACCGAATAGTTCATGTTGACGCCGACAGGTGGCATCACTCGTCCGCGCTTAGTCTGTTATGTTTATGTTGAAATTGCATACATTATAATTTTCAAATATTATTTACAGCAGTTTTTTGCAAATTTTATTTTAATAATTTGTTTAAATATAATCACGAACAATTAGTTGAAAAGCCCGCCTTAACCTGTTTGATATTATAGAAGATTTTCTCGCACGGTGGTTGGCCAGTTCTTGCACGCTCGGCTCAGGCGGAACGTGACAATTCTTCGTGCGTGCAGCCGGCGTTCATCGATTTATAAGACGTTATCACGTCAAAAGGACTGGAGTGATATTATAAATACAGCTGTCGACGTATAAATTCAATTAAATTAAAAACCTTTAATTAAATACTCTGTATCGAATATTAATACAAAATTTGCATATAATTAATTATTTAAATTAGTAAAATTACAGAGATAGGTATTTAAAAATTAAAGAAAATCAATTTAATATGCTGAATATCTAATTTATAACGCATATAAATTATAAACACAGAAACATTACGTCATTTATATTAATTCTCTTGAATGCAATACTAAGTTTTAATATAAAGAATAAAACAGTTCAAACGCATTTAAAACTGTAACCCATATACACTGCGCGTAACCGTTCAGCGGAACTGACTACATGAGTCAAGAAAATAGTTGTTACTTGTCATGACAGTACCCCCGGATGGAAGGTAATTTTTATTTTATTTTCATTACTATTAAAGTTTACGAAATGTAAACAAAAAAATTTATTCGGCACACCGATACGCCTGGTAGGTAAAGACTGGAAAAATTCGCGAGTTCAATAACCTTCAGGATAGACTCCACGATCCTTTGCCCACTTGGGCAAACGGGGCCTGTTCATTGGGTGCTGAATTTTGAGACGTCTCAAGTCGGTAGCTTGTGATTGAATACTTCTTTGATTGATGGTCTCTGGCCGAGAGTCCTACATGTTAACAGTGAACCAATAGCAGAAGAAGCACAACGATATGATTATTTGAATTTTAGCATATCACGAAATCAATCCGCGAATTTTTTCTGTCTCTACTGGTAGGTCCCCATATGTTCGCGAAAGGTAATATATACGTGCGCCCGCCATGTTGACGGGTTCGGTTCGGCGGTGTTCTCAAACACTTAACGACAAGCCACGGGAAGGGAGTTCGACCGCAGCTCGTCTCTATGACAACAGTTCGCCATTTTCCAAGCACCTGTACACGAGGCTACAATCACCGGCCACACGAACAAACTGGTCAGACCGCAGGCACTGTCATTATGGGCCCCCGCCTCGTCAGAGGTGTATGTGTGTCGGCGAGGCGGGATGATAAGCGCGACGCTCGCTGGTGCTTCTAGCGCGGTGTCTCCTCTGGACTGGCGCGCAGTCTTATCCCAGTGCATATGAGCGGTGACCGTAACATTATATGGCCGAGAAATGTAATGCAAGTCCATTTAGTGCTAAGAATCTGAACTGGTGGTTTTACGCCTAAACATTACTATGAAAACATGCGTTTTAGCCATTTTTAACTCTTCTAAAAATAAGGTTTAAAAACATAATCCGAAATCAAAAGTACTTTTCAGCCCTCAGCGAACTTTTAAATGCTTTTCGTGAGCAGAACCCACTCGGATATGTTGAGTGGTTTTTGAAATGGCGTTGTTTTCCCTGAAGCTGTGCGCACCGCGTGTGTGCCCGGGTGGGCGGGGCAACTGGGGAGCTTGTGAAATGTCGCTCTGGCCGCAGAGAGCGCCAGTGGCTAGTTAGCACCTCAAAACAACTAGACACAGGACCGCATGCGAGATCACGACCACCGCCTACTAGCAGGATCGATCCTCTGATCAATCGATCAATCGATAGGGGCATGCAGATTTCGCGAAAAGATTTCGAGACTCGATGAAAGTTAAAACACTGTAGCACCGTCTGTGTTTCGTGATTGGGTGAGTTTCTCCCAGGTACACGTCGATTGTAACAACACCAATCACAGCAATTCAGTGCGGAAGAAAATGCGTCCTGAGTGGCTCGGTCAAACAAGACAACGACTTCTCTCACAGACGGCCGCCAATCACAAGGAAGAAAACGCTGGTGCGGGTTAACCTTTTTGCAGTCGAACAAGTGTTCAGATCTTTTCGCGAAAAGTGCCTGCCCCTATCAATCGATCAATCGATCACCGTGAAGCTTCTCGCCGGACGTTCAGTCACTTCTCCGCCGTCTAAAAAGAATCCTCCTCGGCTTAAGGGTGTGCATATACTTCCCAGGTCATTATTATATATTCACGTTGCACGCGCTTAAAACCCACCGACTTTTCCAGTGACTGAACTTTCGCAAAATAAATTTCAGAAAAATGAATAGGTACTTTTCGCATAATTAGCTGGCGAAGTTGAATTCTTTATTCTGCGTGGCATGGAAATAAAGAATGAAATGAAATATAAAACAGATTATTTCTATATTATGTGGTTTAATTTGCTTCATAAAAAATTTAATTTCGGCTAGCCTTTTAAAATCCTCATTATTTTTATGAGTTTAAAAGATTAAATAAAATTAAATAATTTTAACTAAAATAAAATTTTAAAACACACCACGCAGTAGTCACCAGCATTGTCTTTAAAAACAGAAAATTTTCAGTTTTTTTTATTTATTCCATTTGGTTCTCCTTATGCATACTGTAAAAAAAATTGTTAAAAACTTTGCCAGCAAACTATGCAAAAAAAAGTATGCGCTACATTTTTTTTTCTCTCGTTACTTTGAAGTTTGGCCACTAAAAAATATCTACAAGTGCAACCACGTTGAACGTGAAAATAGAACAAAAAACCTGGGACGAGGCATACCACACCGTCTCTGCGTATCGATCTTCTTCGAGTCGAGACAGTCTTCGGTCGACGGAAAGTCGACCCGCCGGTGAAACAAGGAGGAAATAAAATTATTATTATTATTATCATCATCATCATTTGCTGTCATGTAAAAAAATTAACAAATAATCACGATCAAAACTGGATTTTATTTATTTTTAATCAAAAACAGTCTCGTGCAATGTTGTTTCTTTCAGCGGATAGGTGATAATTGGGTTTTTGAGGTTTTTTTTTTTTTTTAAATTTGTATGCTTGGATGTAAATATAAAAAAAAAGTTGAGGAGCGTAGGAAAAAGGGGGAAGTGGTGTGTCCGGGGGCCCTAGAATTAAAACGGTTCCTCGCATAGGTTAACATGGGAATCAAAAATGATGTTGCAAGGGAAGTATTTCCACATCAAAGCACCCTTATTCAGGAGATGACGCGTCGGTTAGGCCCCACGCGCTGAGATAAGCCCTTCAACCACTCTCCACCTTCCCCTCCCCGACGACTCACCCCTGTGAAAATTCAGAAATTCGCGCGATAAAATATAAGTACGTGCTCCCGCTGAACACCAGTGAAAATCAAGGTCTTTCTCAAGGACAGCTATGCGAGCGACAGTGTGGTTGATGTGGGGGGAGGGGGGAGAGGGGTCGAACCCGGATCTGGAGGGAAAAACGTGCGGCCGACGAACAAGCAGAAGAAAAAGAGTTGTCGAGAAGGAATAAAAAAAGAAGGGAGGGGGAAGACCAAGAGGCTGACGGATGTCCAGAGGACGTGTCGCCGAAAGGGAGCCGCCCCCGCCCCCCTTACCACCTTTTTGTACCTTCCCAACCCCTTCATAAACATTCCCGTCGCGGACACGAACCCAGCACCTCTCTCTCTCTCTCTCACACACGGGGAGTGCGCGACGGAGAGGAGAATACGGGGAACTCCCCTCTGGCCCCTCCCCCTTCTCGGAGCTATTACGGTCCCCACCCTCACCGCGGCGTCATCCTCGGGACCCGGGGACGGGGACGCACCACAACATCGAAATACCACAACGCCGAAATACAATAACGCCGAAAAATGTCATTGCAGGACTGCCACAAAGGTTAGGTTAGGTAAGGTTAGCACACAAATTCATTCAATTTTTTTTTCATTTTGTTCCTGTGGCCCTCCTTACACGCAATAACATTTTTCGGCGTTACTGTATTTCGGCGTTGTCCGTTGCGGTACACAGCAGTTTTCTAGCTGTCGGCGTTGCGGTCAATTTGGCATTCGGCGTTATGGTATTCGGCGTTATTGTACGTTCGGCGTTGTGAAGCCGGCTTCAGGAGGGTCGGACTCCCTTCCTTCATCCCACTTCCGTGATCCTTTTGTGTTTCTAACCTTTTTTTTTTTTAAGTGAATCTGTAGACTTCACGGGGGATGAGTCAGGATGGGGGGGGGGGGAAGGGGGAGAGTGGTTGAAGGGCTTTTTTTAGCGCGTGGGCCTAACCGACGCAAGTCATCGAGGAGAATTTAATTTATTTCAGAACTGAAACTTTTTAGGTTTAACTGAAATGCCACTGTCCACTTCAAGAAATGGTTTGAATTTCTTTCAGAAAATATTAATTAATTTTACCTGGAATTTCGAAATTCTGACTCCATTGTGAAATACAGTGTTAGACAAAAATTTTACAGTGTAGGAACTGCACTATCTCCAAATCAATGTTACAAAATACAATAATAAAACATTGCGAGTGATTTTTAGAATCGCAATGGCGCGACAGACAAACATGGCGTTATAGAGAACATGTTATTCTCATTCGTGCGACAAAGAAAAACAAAAAGATTACATAAAAAAAATTTTCTTGCCATTAAATACCCATCAAACACACGACAACCACCAACAAATACAGTTTTTTTTCAAAACGACACGTTCCATAGCAATATGTTTAGACTAATGCAATTCAACATTATTTCGGGAAAAAATTAATGTGCGTAAACAAAACCTTACAAGTTACCAGAATAGTAATAACTGCATTACCAACACAGCAGTTTATCTTTCGAAACAAATGTCTGACCTTTGCAGCAACACGGCGACTGTGACGCGATGATAACTAAAATAGAAAACAATTCTAATCCGAGAAGTCTGTCTCGTCCACCAGTTTTGACGCGCTGACCTCCCAGGCGTGACGAACGTGATTGGTGGGAAACATGTTTTATTGGCGTCTAGCCGGTGACGCTGATAGATGAGACCGGATAAATTCGCGGTTTCGCTGGCCTTCAGGATAGATTGCACATTTCCCTGTACACTCGGGCAAGTAACGCAAGTTCAATGGCTGCCGACTTGTGAGTCGTCTCAGCTGGTTTGTCTGTGATTCGATCCTTCTTTGGTTGAGGGTTTATAACTGGTTGAGATTCGTCAAGATGAACAGCGAGCCAATAGCAAAATCATTATAAAGGTATATGTATTTGAATTCTAGCATATCGCCGAATTAATATGAGAATTTTTCCGGTCCCTACTGATAGACTGAGCCCTGACGCTCAGAGCAGTGACGCGCCACAAGTTGCACACCGCCGGGAGAGAAGGGGCAGACAGCATGGCGCTGGACGCAGCTTGGGGGGAGGGAGAGGGGTTAGGTAGGGGTGGAACACCCCTTCCCGCCACCCGCTGACCCTTCCTCATTCCTGCTCCTTTATATTCCCAGGCGCGCCCGTCGCGGCTGAACCCCCACATGCTGCTACTCCCCGTTTCACCCCAGCTCCAGTAACTAGCACTCAAACTACACCCTACTTCACCCCAGCTCCAGCTACTAGCACTCAAACTACACCCTGTTTCACCCCAGCTCCAGTAACTAGCACTCAAACTACACCCTGCTTCACCCCAGCTCCAGCTACCAGCACTCAAAACTACACCCTGCTTCACCCCAGCTCCAGCTACGAGCACTCAAACTACACCCTGCTTCACCCCAGCTCCAGCTACTAGCACTCAAACTACACCCTGCTTCACCCCAGCTCCAGCTACTAGCACTCAAACTACACCCTGCTTCACCCCAGCTCCAGCTACGAGCACTCAAACTACACCCTGCTTCACCCCAGCTCCAGCTACGAGCACTCAAACTACACCCTGCTTCACCCCAGCTCCAGCTACGAGCACTCAAACTACACCCTGCTTCACCCCAGCTTCAGCTACTAGCACTCAAACTACACCCTGCTTCACCCCAGCTCCACTACCTTCCCACAACACACTGTTTCAACCTAGCTCTATCATTTACACTAAACACTGTTCCGTCATCTCTTACTACACAATGTTTCAACCTAGCTCCGACGACAGTCCGGCGCGGTCACGTGCTCTCAGCCGCGAACAAAATAGTTGGTTACTTGTTACGCCATGAGCAGTTTAGAGCACGTTTGACATGACGTATGCTCAGAAACACTCTCCAAGTTCGAACGTGGAGGTTGAGAGATACGTCGTTCAATGTCGCCAGTGATTTCACAGCCACAGCCGGTTAAGTTTAGTACAATACATTTATTTATGATGTATGATACTTGTAGTACTATGCTTGATCTTAACTTCGCCGATAAGTCAATAAATAAATAATAAATAAATATAAGATCATTTGAAAGCAAACAGCGCACAAAGTGGTTCCATCTCAACCCCCCTTCCCCACCACCCCATCAAACTCCAGGAAATATTTATCCTGCGTACACTCCAGCAAGTAACTAGTCTCAAAACTGACAGTTACCACAAGTAGCGCCACAGTTGTGTCACCTGTGTCGGAGGTTGAATTGGAGAAAAATGCAAACTCACGTATCATTACATTTGTATTTTGAAGATTCTTTTTGGACTTTAATTATATATATATTAACCAGACATATTTTGATCTACTTTCTTCCGAACAGCTGATACAAACATACACGAACGCCAAGTCGGCAGGTATGTGAAAATCAGAAACAAAATGGCGGGGAAACGGCTCCACGCCAGACGGCTGAACACTAGGGACCGGAAAAAAAATTCGCGGGTTCGATGTACTTCAGGATAGACTGCACAGTCCCCTGTGCACTTGCGCAAATATCGCAAGTTCATTGGCTGCCGACTTGTAAGTCGTATCAATTTGTATTGTCCGTGATTCGTTCCTTCTTTGGTTGAGAGGGTTTCTAACTGGTTGAGATTCGTCCAGATGAACAGTGAGCCAATAGCAAAATCATTATGAAGGTATGTGTATTCGAATTCTAGCCTATCGCCGAATGAATCCGCGAATTTGTCGGGTCTCTACTGAACACCGAGCAGATAGAGACGTGTCACACGAGGCGGCCACACGGAGCAGGTCGCTGCTGCCTGCCGCGGGTAACACGACCCCGAGGATTGGTCCCTCGCTGGAGAGGGGCGGGGTGGAAGCCGTCACTGGAGCCAACCACCGCGCGGGTGTAGCCTTACCAGCGCCCGCGGCCCGCGAGACACGGAGACCCCCAGTCCACGTCGACCCCAGATCGCAATCATCTACATCAATTATTATACACGTCGACGCCAGAGATACGCGAAAGGGAAAACATCTTTCCGAACGGGTGGAAAAAAAAAAATCCTAACCCTCTCATGACTGTAGAGACCTGTAAAATTCGCGGATTCATTTCGCGATAGGATAGAGTCCAAATACTTTTGACATTATTTTTCTTCAGTGATTGGGCCACAGTTTATCTGAAAGACTCTGGGCCAATGAAAAATCTTTAACGGAAGAATTAGTGAATCACGATCATTCCAGTCAACAGGTGTTACGAGTCGGTAACCAATCAGCAGATGTAATTTGCACGAATGCATAGAGGATCATGGAGTCTATCCTTTAGGGATTTGAAATCGCGTATTTTACAGGTCTCTACGTCATGAGACTGCAACAAGGCCCTATGTCCCTCGCATGGCGGTTTCTTCCTTGCAGTTGGCAACCGTCCGGGCCCCGACAGCAAGACACGTACCTGAAGGAAACAACCAATCACGGAACACAAGACGTTGCTTCCAGGATTTTCGACCGTGTAGGACGTCGGTTCCCCGAAACAGTAAAAAAGGATCCTTTTTTCCGAAGATACATCACCCCTCCACCCCCCTACTCCAAGAAGGACGACGGTTTGAAATATTCCCGGCACGAATGGCCCGCATGCCACGGAATGTTGAAAGAGGGGCGTGGCCTGACTCGCAGGAAGGACACGCCCTTTCCTCCCCGCCGGCCAGGATCGGCGGTGGAGGGGGGTTGTAAAAAAAAAAACACATATTTGAAGGGAGGATTGGTAGGAGTGGCTGGCTTTGCACATGAATTATCATCACCATTGGTTTAGCTATAGCTAGGGGGCAGGCATTTTTCGCGAATAAATCTGAAAGCCTACTAGACTGCAACAAGGTATACGCGTACCAGTGGTTTCTTCCTTGTGTATTGCCGGTTGTCTGCGAGAGAAGTAGTTGCCTTATTTGGCTGAGCCACTCAGGACGCATTTGGTTCCGCAATGAATTACTGTGATTGGTGTTTTAACAATCGTCATGTACCTGAAAGAAACTCTCCCAATCACGAAACACAGACGATGCTACAGTGTTTTTACTTCCAGCTAGTCTCGGAATCTTTTCGCGAAATATGCATGGCCCTAGCTATAGCGCATTTCTAGAGTTAACACTTTTTAATTTTTCAGTAGCATAATATTGCTCGTTACCAAATGGTTAGAACTACCATATATACTTATTAATTGTAATTGTCATTAGAACTTTGGCCTCAACTTAGTAAAAGATTATAAATCAGCCCCCCCCCCCCCCCCTTTTCCCGTTTCCAACATCGCCCACCAATCCCATAAGCAGATACAGCAGTAAAACGCTTGATTGATATCCATTGTTTAGAAAACATACATTTACGTTTTCATTATTATTATTATTATTATTTTAAGTATTTCAATCATTTGAACACATATACTTTATTTTATAAGAAATATAACACAAAAGATAGCATGTGTGTACATATTTAAAATCTAATTTATACCAAACGTGAGATGCTTTTTTTACTATAAATTCAGAAAATTTAAAAAAAAAAAAAAATACGTAGATTATCTTAAAAGCTAGATGTATCAAAGAGCAATTAAATTTACAATAGCGGTTAGTAATTTAACTTGCTTTCATTCGCTTCCGTGTTTGTTCACAGCGTGGTTTTATGTTTTATTAATTAATCATGCAAGTACATAATATTTCAATTTGTCGGCGGCGGCGATAAGCGCGGGCGCGCATGCGCAGTTCTAGCCACCCGTGAAGAGCGACCCAACGGCCGCGCCTGCCCTGCTCGACCCGCGTCGGCCAATCACAGCAGCCGTTCTTACTAAACACCAGCACCGCACAGACAGCTTCTTGTGTTCTGCGCGCACAAGGTCGTCGTCGGCTCGCAATCCGCCGACAGAACTGTCAAATTGATTTGTTGTAAAGACAAAAAAAAGGGGGGGATTGTCTGTAAAGGGGTCGTCCATTAATCACGTGATGTTTTTTTTAGCAAATTTTTAACCCCCCCTCCCCCCTAGTGATTTGTGGTGAGGGTTTCAGACTAACCCCCCCCCCCCCCCCCAATAAATCACGTGTATTTGTTTGGTACAAAATATTTTCAAAAATTCAGAATATTATCTTCTTCCTAGTGTGTTAAAATTAAGCACAGTGATAAAAATGTCCAGACACACATTAAGGTTGCAGGTTTATTCTCACTAGCATAAAAATAATAAAGGAAAGGCTTATATGTGATTTACGCATGTATTCGGCGCCAAAATCACAGTCTTACTGGCGACTGGCAAGCCGAGCCGGGTGGTTCATGTTGCGGCGGGCGGGGATATTGTTGCCTGGCTACGGCGAGTCAAGGTCACGCGTCGCTTTTCGGTTTAGTAGAAATCGCGCGAAAAAATAAATACACGTGATATCTCTCTACAACCCCCCCCCCCTCCCCCATTGTGATATTTCGTGATTTTTCCAGACACCCCCCCCCCCCCCTTTTCGAGCCTCACGTGATTAATGGACGATCCCAAAGTCGGTTTACGGACGATAATTTTACGTGATAACGTCATATGCAAACACTGATGAAAAATTGCATACTTTTTTTTTAATTTTCAAATATTATTTACAGTTTTTGCAAATTTAATTTGAATAATTTTTTTTAAAAATATAATCACGAACAATTAGTTATAGAAATAAACTGAAATCAAATCAATGTCAGCAAATTGTTAATTTGAAATGACGAAATTGGACGAATAAATCCAATTTTTTTTTAATTGCTGCTTTTAAAAAGCCCGCCGTAACCTGTTTGATAATTTTGAAGATTTTCTCGCACGGTGTGGTTGGTCGGTTTATGCACGCTCGGCTCAGGCGGAACGTGACAATGAGTCATGCTTTTTCCTGCGTGCAGCGGGCGTTAATCGATTTATAAGACGTTATCACGTAAAAAAAACACATTAAATGTTACATGAATGCATGGAGGTATTGTCTATTGGAGTGGGTGTATGTTCTAAAGTTGAAGCATTGAGTCAGGAAATCGTCAGAAGACGGTATACTTTGACGTAGTTTAAGTCACGTTTCTAACCTCACCATCGCCATACTGCTGAAATAGTGCTTGATGACGTCTGATGATGGTTAGAAAGTACGAATCAGAATTTTCGACGTTAAAAACAGACACTTGCATAAATGGAACAGAAATGGAACTTCTGGGTTATTATTATTTCACATGAAAAATGAACGATACTTATTAAGAAAATTGCACAAGTCAATAAATATTTTCCACGCGAATTAATAAATTGTATATATGTACTTTAAATTAAAAAAAATTATGGTAGCGTCAATTGTTAGCGGTACGAAAATTGAGGAGTAGACAAAACACTGGCAGAGTTACGAGAATTCCGTAGCTGATATATTGTTTAATTAATTCATGCAATGGGGAATTTTTTTATGATGATTGCTTGTTGCATGGCATTTTACAGATTGAAAATACCGTTTGTAAAAAAAATGAGAGTATTGGCATGAAAATGAAAGTAACGTCATGGAGTGAGAGGTAAGTATATCCTTTTAACCGCCACAAGAAAATAACTGAATAGTCATGCGGACAACTACGAACGTCAGTTTATTCAAAGTCTTAGAAGGATTTCTAAAACCAGGATTCACGTCTCATGTAATACAGACGATGTACTGCAAGCAGCTACTTAATATTGAAAAATTCAGAACAGAGGGGACTAACCCCTACACAACCCCTGGGTGAGGGGGGGGGGGGGTATTAAAATGGTCGTACCACAGCATCGATCGACGAGTCAAAAGTAATTTCCAGACTCCCGCCAAAGCGAAATGACATGCACGAGGCATTAATAATACGAGGAGAAAAAAAACTGTCAAACCAACATAACATTTTTTACATTCCAACTCATTTGCATGATTGTGCCTCGCGGAAATTAATCGCAAACACTATCAAGTAGCTCGATTTATTACACGTGAAATAAAACACGCATGCGCAAAAAAAAAAAAAAAGAAGTAAGGGTCACTGAATATTCACTCCACTGGTTTAAAAATTAAAAAAAAAAAAAAAAAAAAAAACGTATGGGGAAGATGAAAAATCGGTTATGTATGGGTAAATGTCCGCGGTGATTTATAGTGTCTCCTGCCTCGCTTCGTCCAGACACCGCAGGAGGGAGGACGAGCTGTGCTGGCAGCGGCCCAGGCGTTTATTCGGCGCCTCCAACTATCGGTGTGCTGACCATCTTCGGGCATCGCAGGAGACAGTGCACTGTCGGGCCCTCCTAGCACATGATGCATGCGGCCCTCTCCCTGCATGGCTGATCCCAGCACGACTAGGCGTATAGGCTTCGGCCTGAGACGCACCTAGGTCCCTCCCTAACCCGGACCCCTCCCAAACACACTTAGTTTTTTTAGTTAGGTTAGAAATTAAATTTGTACTATCTCGGGCGCAGGATATGTTCTCACAAAGCCGAAAGTTCGCTGAAAAAAGTCCGCCTGTTCCTGACCACAACAGGCAGACCTGACGACCAGCTCGTTGTGCGACTGTCGGCCTCAACACGAGAGCGCGTAGGGCGAGGACTGGAACAGGGGCAGGGGGAGTGTCGGAGCCAAGTCGCGAAACACGGCGGTTCCCCCCCCTCCCCACAGGAGCCGGGCGGCCCCGGACAGGTTCCCACGACGGGCCGCGAGGTCTCCCCCCCCTCCCCTTCCCCACCCCTCTCACATCCCCGCGCGAGGTCGCCCCCGACGTACCAGGACCGTCGGACGTACCGCCATCACGGTACCCGCCTGGAGGCTGGAGTCGAACCCGGGCATCTCTCAGTTGGAGGTGAAAAAGTAACGGAAAAAAAAAAGCGTACCCGTATGTATTCGTTACTAAAACAATTAGTACTCGTTACTATCGTATCGTTACGTTACTCGTTACTTCTGATACTACATAGCATGCAATGTTATGTTAAGAGCAACGAATCGAGTCGTATTGCGTACGCGTACAGTATGACGTCGCGGCGTCGCAACATTCGTAATTTGTAGAAAACATACATTACATACGAAACTGCGTAAGGCGCAGTTTTTTTTCATTTTTTCCCCGTATTTTGAACCAGACTAGCGTTTAAGTCATTCTAAATTTAATTTAATTTAATAGGTAAAGTGTAGAACTACAAGTGAACTGTTCCATACTACGAAAAATGCGAGTAACGAAATGCAGCCGTGTGTAACGTTTCGTTGCTCGGTACTAGATGGCGCACCCGTTACTCGGTACCGAATACATACGGTTTGCTACAGCTCTAGTCTCAGAGAGGAACCTGGCGGCGTGTGCTCCGTCGCTTTCCCCCCCCCCCCCAACCTCGTGGTCGTCAGCACAGACCTCCGCGTCAAGGGGCCCGCCTCGTCAGGGGCGTATCTGTGTCGGCGAGGCGGGATCACTGGTGCTTCTAGCGCGGTGTCTCCTCTGGACCGGCGCGCAGTCTTCTCCCAGTGCATATGAGCGGTGACCGTAACATTATGTGGCCGAGAAATGAAGACGAACATGTTTCAAGAATCTGCACCGGTTGTTTCACGCCTAAAAATTACTCGTGAAAACAAGCATTTTGGTCATTTTTAACTCTTCTGAAAATAAAATTTAAAAACCTAATCCGAAATCAAAAGTACTTTTCGGCCCTCAGCGAACTCTTAAAATGCTTTTCGTAAGCAAACCCCAGTGGGATATGTTGAATAGTTTTTGAAATCGCGATGTTTTTTTCCTGAAGCTCTGCGCACCGCATGTGTGCCCGAGTGGGCGCATCCCAGCGGTGTCTGTTCACGAAAAAGCATCCAAATCACGCGGAAGGAGGATAAGTAGTTCTGTTTCAGTATTTCGGTCTTTAACTGCATGTTCAGAAGAGTGAAAATGCCTAAACGTCCACAGCTTTGCGCTTACAGACGACACCGGGCTAGAAGCACCAGCGAACTTCCTACTCATCACCCCCGCCTCAAAGACATCCCCCCCCCCCTGACTGGGCGGCCCCCTTATGGCTAGGGACCGGAAAAATTCGCGGGTTCAATGACCTGTAGGAAGAACTCCATAATTCTACGTACACTCGGTCAAATGTCACCCACTCATTGGCTGCTGTCTTGTGAGACGTCCCAACGTAGCAGCCTGTGATTCGATACAGCTTGGTTTGGGTGTTTCTCATTGGCTCAGAGTCATCCAGGTGAGTTGTGAGCAAATAGCAGAGGCAGCACTGAGGTATATAACTATTTGTATTTTAGCCTATCGCGAAATGAACTCGCGAATTTTTCCGGTCTCTACTTATGCCACAATCCATCCATTCACTCGCCATTATCAAGCAGTTAATGGCATGGATGATGCACACACAGCCTATGTGCATAAATGTGCTCTATTGTTTTGATTTCCCCGCCATCTAAAAAAATAAAAGTGATCTGACTTTTTTGTTCTTAAGATAAAATTAACAATGGTTATCTCCTTAAAATTTATTAAACAATACTATCACTTAAATAATAGATAGTGATCGTAGAAACCATATTCTCGATGATTACGTCTTATTTAAACCCTGTCTACATGTTTATAGTGAATGACTGTTAGAAATGTGAAGTCATTGGAGTTTAGTGCTGAGTTCATTTATGGGGAAAATCTTGAACTGTAACAATAATATTAATAGACACTACGTTATTGCCTGTGAAATATTTGCCTCAAAAAAGTCGAATTTCCGTAATCAACATGAAAAATTGTTATGGCCTAAAAAAAGATTTTTATATCAATATGGCGCACGAGCCTCCGATTTCTTCAAAAAGCACGACGGTGAACGGAAAAAAAACATTTCGTGACCACCACAAAATATAGAACCTAATAAAAAAATAATGCTGTGATTGACACCAAAATAATTTAGAAGAGTCTACACAGTGCTTCTTGGTGACGCAAAAAAAAATGGATGTCAATGATTGGTGGGTTTGTCGTGACTACGAACCTATTTCATTATCACACAAAAAATGTTGGTGAATATTGACGAAATACATTTTGTGGTAGAATATATATATATATATTTTGGGACGAGTTATTTTGGGAAGCCTTCTTTTCACAGACGAGAGAGCCAAAACCCGAAGTTCGTGTTTTTTTCCCGTATCTTTAATGTAGCTATCCTAACCAAATCAACCGTACACAATGTTTTAAAGTATGTATAATGTAGCTAACCTAACCTAATTGACCATTAGTCCTTTTATCAACACCGCCATATTTATTTACAATGAACGGAAAAAAAAACCGAAGATGCACGATCGGACGTTTGGCTCTCTCGTCTGTGAAAAGAAGGATTCCCAGTTATTTTCGTGCCTCTCCACCTCCCTCCCCAGAACTCCCACAACGATTGCAACCAATCGTACAATTTGCGGTTTGTCGGGAGCTGCGGTCTACTTTGTCCGGATGTTGACTATCGCTCCGAATAACTGTGATCCGAACCTCTGTAATAGCAAACACCACCTCGACCGGTTGTCTTTACTAGTATTTCAGAGAGTCTGTCCGTGTGTGCGTGTGTTTGATAATACTGAACCGATTTCAAACATTCTTTCACTGTTATAAAGCTCAATTTGTCCAGAAAGACATTTTTAGTACAGCCATATTTGTAACTAATACAAAAGAACTACCTAATAGACCACTGAAGATTACAAATTTTTACAGCGTAATGAAACATGGGGGGGGGGGGGGGGGGGAAATGCTAGATCTCTTGTTATTTTTGGTGATACAAAGTGAGCTGTTAACAACACCTGGAATCACAACCCACAACCCATGCATGCTGAGGAATATCTATGTAACTATCCAAACCTCCTTTAGTAGACTTAAGCTCTTTTTGAATATAAAAACATGTAAACATCTTAGTTCTCGGTATACGGAATTTTGTAGGAGTAATTACTTGAATGTAACGGAAGTCGCATGGGAAGGAAATATGTAACCAGGGCGCTACCATCTGTAGCGGATAATGCCAATCAAAGTTCATAGAGACAAAAGTAAACGTTATAGTATTAACTGTTCAGAGGGTTTTAACATAAGATGGACAGTATTTTAATAAAATGATTTGTCGAAAATCAGGCTTAAAGCCGGGGGTTTAGTATTGTTTCGGGTCTTTTTTTGTTGTTTTATGGGAGCCGTTACATTATGTAGTTCACTCTGCAAATCAAATGATTCGACAGTGGATGCAGTTGCTCCGGTAGCGAATTCTAGCGGCGAGTGATTCCCGTCAAGAAGTGTATTTGAAAAACACCATTTTCGTATATTTATCAAACTCGGCATTATTTCTAAAGAATTCTCCGTTAAATTTCGTGTTCTTTCGTAGTATAGGTTTATTTCCACCGTTACAACTCAGACATTTGCTCGTTTCCGAGGTTAGGCTATTACACATCACAGGCGAGTAGAGAGACTAACATTTTTGACGTGACAACGTCTAACAAATCGATGAACGCGGGCTGCACGCACGAAAAAGTGTCCCGTTACGCACATTGCCCAGTTACGCTTTGTCCCGTTACGCTCATTGTACGCTTGCGCCGCATCTATCTCTCTTCCACTCGATTGGAACAACCATCGATTTGACTTTTTCGAGGCACATTAAACTTGAAACACTCCCATTCGTTTCCTACTTTTCCTATCATCGTCCTATCCTTAACAGAATAACACAGATTGGAAGAAGTTAAATAGCAAACACGTATAAAAGTTATAGTTAAAATAATCTGTTCGTTAAAGTAATAAACATATTTGAATTAATGAGTGCAAATAAAAGTAAATTTATCAATTAAATTGTAGATTTCATTTCACTCCTTTGTATCCATACAAAATAGTGATAATTCAATAAAAATGATTCAATTTTATTCATAAAAGTATGCAATAATTTCATCAATGTTTTGTTATGACGTTGTCACGTTAAACTATCGCCCGTAAACCGACTTTACAGACAACATTTTTTTTTTTTTTTCAAATTCCCAGCCCTGAGAGTAAAACACCGTTATGAGTCCAGACTATCGCGAAGTACAGCCACGCATACTTGGAATATGCGAGCCTTCTGGTGGAGTATCGACGGGTCGGACAGTCGGCATTCACTTAGATATCTGATTACAGTGATTCTTAAAAAAAAAGAAAACTCGCTCTACAAAGCGGCCACCACGGCTGGGAACTTGATAAATTACGAGTCAAAGAGATGACCGATGAAGACGGCAATTTCCGAGATTACACGCCTCCTAAACCACACACATTACGGGAATTAAAAAGCTGCGCTACGCTAGTAATTACCGAGATTATAAAGGAGGGTGAGAATTTAATTTAAAAAAATTGGGTGTATGTATAGTCGGTTTACGGATGATAGTTTAACGTGACTTCATAGCAAAACATTGATGAAAGGATTGCATACCTTTATGAATAAAATTGAATCATTTTTATTGAATTATCACTATTTTGTATGGATACAAAGAAGGAGTGAAATGAATTTTACAATTGTTTTGTAAATTTACTTTTATTTGCACTATGTTTATTACTTTAACGAAGAGATTATTTTAACTATAACTTTTATACATGTCTGGTTTTCTTTTGTCAATGGTGAAGCAGAGAATTTTCGTTAATTTTTATTTTACGATCGTAGTAATAGTCTGGCGTATGGTAAACTACTGGTAAAAACATTTGTTGTCTGTAAAGTCGGTTTACGGACGATAGTTTAACGTGACAACGTCATAACAAAACATTGATGAAATTATTGCATACTTTTATGAATTAAATTGAATCATTTTTATTGAATTATCACTATTTTGTTTGGATACAAAGAAGGAGTGAAATTAAATCTACAATTTAATTGATAAATTTACTTTTATTTGCACTCATTAATTCAAATATGTTTATTACTTTGACGAACAGATTATTTTAACTATAACTTTTATACGTGTTTGCTATTTAACTTCTTCCAATCTGTGATATTCTGTTAAGGATAGGACGATGATAGGAAAAGTAGGAAACGAATGGGAGTGTTTCAAGTTTAATGTGCCTCGAAGAAGTCAAATCGATGGTTGTTCCAATCGAGTGGAAGAGAAATAGATGCGGCGCAAGCATACAATGAGCGTAACGGGACAATGTACGTAACGGGACACATTTTTTCGTGCGTGCAGCCGGCGTTCATCTATTTATTAGACGTTGTCACGTCAAAAATCAAAACCTTTCTGTTAAAACCCAGTGGCCATGATGATAACTTGTGTATTTTCTCAGAAGTGGTGCGACTGGCACTGTGTTATCAGTTGTTTACTTGAATCTTCACAACACAGCACACGTTATGTCAGTAGACACACACGTGCGCATTGCGTCACAGTAAAAATAAAAATAAACTTGCTTAAGCGGTTACGCGCGAACGTAAATAAACATTTGCAAAACGTCCACGCAAATATGTAATAAAAAATTTACGCGGATGTTCCCCGATTATCCACGACCGAAATTACAAATTTCCGTGACTTAATTAATTAAATAATTTATTATAATTTACTATTTTTTTATTTTCTGGATTTAATTAATTAAGGAGACACTCGCTTAAGTGAACTGAATTCAAAAACAAATCTTGCACATTCAAGGACAGACAGAGGTAATTTGGCTTAAATATGCTCGTTTTAACTGTCGCTTGAGTCACTGTAACAAACTCAGCAATTTAAAAAAAAATGTAAAAAACGTAATCTTCTAAATGGACAAATTTATCACACCGCCGTCATTTTAGTTTTTACGTACATATAAAAAAGATAGTGTGTATATATATATATATATATATATATATATACATACACACACACACACACACAAAATGATGAAACTATTTTTTTTTTTTTTCATTGTTGCATAATTTTCTAAATGGACAAATGTATCTTACTGCAATCATTTTAGTTTTGACGTACATATTATATATATACATATATATACACATAAACATATACACACACACATACAAAAAGATGTAAAGACATTTTATATTTCCATTGTTGCAGTAACTCTTCTACGCCATGACTTCTTTAAAATGCTTGTTTTCGAATAAGACGTACCGTAATTTAATATTATAAGATACATCTAAGTAAACCTAGTTAAATGTGCTCTAATTAACAATAGAATTTACTTGGAAACATTCTTAGATTCGCTATGTTATACACGGGTCTCGCAGATCACAGTTCACGATCTCATGTAGCTGCTGGTTAATGTCTGGCCAGTATTCCGTGCTTTTTTGAAGTCGTGGCTAATGTTGTCGAAACAACACTGTTATGAGGGTTCTAAATACTGTTCGCCTTGTCAGCGACGAGTGATAAAGAGATAAACTACTTCTGCACTTGTGTTCACACTAAGTTACGTAATAAAACCGCGTTTAGCGGAGAGAAAAAAAATCACTGGCTGCTCTTATGCCAGCGAATCAACATTCAGCTACAATCTAGTCGAGTTGTAAAACAGATATCTGCTGATAGCTGCTAAACAATTAGATGCCCTTGAAGGTTAAATCAGGACTTAACTTCAATGACCCTAATACTAAAACATTTACGTAACTACCGTGTTTATCTTTACTGTTGGTAATTATTATATTAGACTATTACATTAGTACGTGTTTTTTTCCCCATATTTACACTCACAAAACATAAATCAATTGGTATGGATCTGTGTCTTTTACTGGAGGAAAAAGAAATCCTTAAAAGTGTGCAACAATTAGATTTATACAGCGGTGTGTACGTTTTAGTGTCACCTACTGCATCTGCAATTTTTTAAATTCTGACAAAATTAATAAAAAACTTTAATATGCAGTTTCATAACTAAAAAGTCCTACACCGGAGGCCATATCAATTTATTGTGTTGCCAGAAATTAATGAGACGAACTAAATATTGGCTTCTGTGAAGTCGGATTTGAATAGATTGTCTATTTAAAAGGGGCCCGATTTATCTGGGTGTATGTGTGTAAGCGAGGCGGGATGATAAGTGCGACGCTCGCTGGTGCTTCTAGCGCGGTGTCGCCTCTAAGCGCAAGGCTGTGAAATGGCGCGCAGTCTTCTCGTCGTGCATAGGACAGACAACTGTGAAACTTGAAGGGTGACCGTAACATTATATGGCATAGAAATGAAGGGAAATGTATACTACAATGGCCCTTGAATGCTTTCAAGAATCTGTACGGGTTGCTTTACGCCTAAAGATTACTCTGAAAACACGCCTTTTAAACATTTTCACACTTTTAAAAATAAGGTTTAAAAACTTAATCCGAAATCAAGAGTACTTCTCGGCCCTCAGCGAAAACCTTAAATGTTTTTCGTAAGCAGACCCCACTCGGATATCTTGAGAATTTTTGAAATCGCGTTGTTTTTCCTGAAGCTCTGCGCACCGTGTGTGTGCCCAAGACATGTACAATGTGAACAGAGGCCGTAAAGCCTGGAGGAAAAGTAATTAGCTGATTACCCAAGGCTAAACGACGATCTAAATAACAACTGCATATAACTACAAGAAGCGTAGATGGAGGAATTGTCTTGGGATGAGTTCTAGATTACGCATTTTATGTACGCAAGCAAAATTGTCTTCTGCTGGAAATTTGTAAACGAAAATGATCACTGATACATTAAATTCATTTTCGTATTTTGTATCAAACGAATTTCACGAAAATACGAAATATAAAACTACCAATACGCCAAAAGGTTTTAACTTCACGCGCGTGTGACATCGACAATTTTTGAACGTATATATCGGGTGTGAAGATAAAAATAAATATTTTTAATTGGAGTTAAATGTGTTACTTGACTTGAAATTTTTTTTATTACGATGACTTCAAAAGAACTTCATTATTTCGTATACGTTACGTTTGAGGCTTTAGAGAGATGTTTATAATAACACATGAACAAAATTTTACTTAGAAATTCTTTGAATCTACTAGTTTTGAAATATTTGATATATCCACCGTAACGGAAGAGTAACTGGAAGTGCGAAACAAATGAATGAAGAAAAAATTCGAATTGAAAGGGAAAAAAACTCGCCAAATCACAGATTGCAAAATTAACGAACTTACAAGGCGACACACACAAGCATTCGGCACTTTACATTAAACTTATATTCTAATTAAAACACATTACCCGTAATCAAAGTTGCATACACACCTCAATCGCTTGTTTTGATTGTACACGCAGCCAACGGTTCTGTTTCGAAAACAGAAGCAGCCTACAAACCGGTCACTTTTTCTGCAGGAATTTTAAAAACATTCTTGTTTCCGGAAATAAAACATATTAAAATCAATCTTACATATTATTTAAGCTTGATAAATCTTTAAAACAGCATCATAATATTGCAAGACGTATTTTACCTGAAGGAAAAAAAATATATATTTTTGAATGGTTTGTAACTGCCATTTTGAATACGGTAAATGACGCTTACGAGATTGTCGTGGAAACGAGAGGGGAAAAAAAATCGTTGCAAATCGTACCAAGTGGTTAATCTCGTAATTTGAAATGATGGAATAGTGCACGTTAATCGTTAATTGTTGTCGCGCAATAGCAAGCCGGGTTAGATCGTTGCGAATCGTACCAAGTGGTTAATCTGCTAATTTAAAATGACGAAGTAGCGGTTGATCGTTATTGTTGTCGCGACGTAGCAAGCAGGGTTAGATCGTTGCGAATCGTACCAAGTGGTTAATCTGCTAATTAAAAATGACGAAGTAGCGGTTGATCGTTATTTTTGTCGCGCAATAGCAAGCCGGGTTAGATCGTTGCGAATCGTACCAAGTGGTTAATCTGCTAATTTGAAATGACGAAGTAGTGGTTGATCGTTATTGTTGTCGCGACATGGCAAGCAGGGTGCTGGGTGAATGGACGTACCTGCGGAGCGCATCCTGCCCGGCTCCAGCGGGTCCCTGAGCGGGGTCTGCCTCCTGCCCGCCACGACGACCAGCGTCGCGGCGACCAGCAGCAGCGTCGCGGCGGTGTGCATCGCCCCACGACAGTCCCGGGGCAACTCCTGCTGCAGTCACTCTCTCTGTCTCTCCCCGGGCGGGCCTACTCCATCACGGAGGCCGCTGCACCGACCTCGCGCACACGTCTCTCTCTCTGCTTCACAGCTCGCGACCGCGCACCGACGGGGGAAACCCAACAATGCGTCCACGTAACTAACTCACGCGACGAATAGCGAAAAACAAAAAACCCTGCACCTCGAACGACGGCTGGTCGCAAACTGGGCATGAGCTTGTCAAAGCGGCACACTTTATATAGAGCACGGGGTGATGCAGGGCGGGAGAGTGAGAGAAAGAGAGGGGGGGAATCACGACTTGGTAGGAGGGGGGAGGGGAAAGAGTGAAAGAGTGACGCCGAGGGAGGGGAGAGTGAAGAGGGAGGAGACTGGCTGGACCTGCACGACTGAACTGACCCGATCCGTGTTGCTCTCTCTCTCTCTCTCTCTCTCGCAGCTTTCCTTTCCCCTCACTTTTTCCGTGGCGAGTGGAACTGCGCGCACGCTGCATAACGTGCGCGCGCGCGCGAAGTGTAGTGAAGAAAAAAAAAGTTAAACGCGCCGAATTCCCCCCCCCCCCTTCCCGCGCCAACACACCCCTTCCCCTCGACAGGGCGCGAAAAGTTGGTGGGGAATCGCGGACTCGTTGAGCGCGAGAATGAGGAAGAGTGAGAAAAAAATAATGTTTGCGTTAAAAAAAATATAAAGTTGGAGAGGGGATGAGAACGGCGAGTGAAGTACTTATCAAACGCCCTTCTTTTTTTCGCAGCCGGGAACATTTTCCGCTGGCGTGGCGTAGTTACGGCACACGAGAAACATACCGTAGTTTTGGCCGATAAGCGTTTCATTCAACTTTGGTGGGGGGAAGGAAAGAAGAACCTTCCTCTTACCACGCTGGCTTCGGCGCTGGAAAGAGCACACCGAGGAAGAAAAATTCAGAATTAAATGAAAAACATTTGTGTAGCTTTGATACGGTAACTAGAATAGTCCTGAAGCATGCTTCCTAAACAATTAGTTTTCAATTTATCGTAGACTAATAGTTATTTCTCTTTTCTCTGCACTCTACTGCTTTGAAGAGCTTTTTTTTTTTTTTTTTTTTTTTAATTAAGTTTGCCATTTCGATTATCCAGGTTTTACTTCATTCGCTTTTAGTTTAATTTTGACGTGACAACGTCTAATAAATCGATGAACGCCGGCTGCACGCACAAAAAAGTGTCCCGTTACGCAAATTGTCCCGTTACGCTCATTGTACGCTTGCGCCGCATCTATCTCTCTTCCACTCGACTGTTTATAAAGTGAAGTGAAAAGTTAATGTGGTTTTCATTGCTTATTACAACAACAATTTCGGCAATAAAGGTTAATTATTCTTGCATTTTAAAATTTGTTTACTAGTATAATTTCAAATATTTATTGTTTTATTATTAAAATAAAAATGATTCAATTTTATTCATAAAGTATGCAATCATTTCATCAATGTTTTGTTATGACGTTGTCACGTTAAACTATCGTCCGTAAACCGACTTTACAGACAACCAATTTTTTATGTGTGTATTCGGTTGTACTGTCTCGCTAATGACTTTTGAATATTCATTTCCGTATTGGCATTACATTCATGTGTATTTATACAACTTTTTTTTTTGTGATTTACGCTACCAACTGCACAATTGTTCTATGATAATTGTGCAAACTGTCGAAACACGCATATTTCCTCTCTCGCGGATCATGACCCAGAGTTGCATTGGAAATATAAACTGCCAGACTCACTCCTGGCACAGACCTCCGTGACGCGCTGTGGTTGGCTGGCCGCTGATTGGCTGGCCAATCGCAGCGCACCGCGAAATATTTTTTTCTCCCCGTTGCGGACGTACGACGGGAAAATATTTTATTTCTCGCGCACCGTGCTATAGTTTTAATTTAAATGAATTGTACGTTATGATTTTAATTCTTCATTCTCATGTGGTTATCATATACGCTGAGAGTAATGCTGTATAATTAAGGCTGTAATTATATATGAGTGTGTATGGCATGCCAATTCAACTCCTGACTTTTATCTGCAGAGTTTCGGAGCTCGGAAACACTCTTCAAAGATTTAAATCAAGGTTGAAAATTACATTGTTAACTGTCGACAATGATTCCAGAACCACATCGGGTTAATTTGTAGGCAAATGTTAGAAAAAATATATGTATAATGTGTATAACTACCTTTTTTGTTCTATTGTTGGATTACATTTATTATTTGTTATGCTTATTACCTATGTTTGTTTTTTATTTAAACGTTTATAATGTCTTGACTTAGGTTTTTAAGTTAAGTTAGTATTGTTGTAAGGTCATGGAACGTTATTTTGTATAGTTGGGCAAATTAGATAAGGCTAAAAGCCTTAACTTCGCCATAAGTTCGTTAATTAATTTGAAAAATTAAAAATATACATTTACAGCCGATGCGAGAAGGCGTCCTCTGCAGAGCAGCTCAAAAATAGGGGAAGGGGGGGGGGGGGGGTTAATCACCTTTAGTTCTCAATCATAGCATAATTTATTGTAATATAATAAGGAAAAAATTAACAAAATTACAATAATAATAGTTTTCCAATTATCTTAAGAAATAGCTTAAACACGAATCTTCATCCCCACATGGCTGCCCAGGGTTTTCCCTGTGGCCATCAGGGTTTTACCTGCGGGCTCAACTTTTCTAGCGTTAATTGAGTTTTAAGATAGGGGAGTAAGTCCATGGCGCCAATCGCTGCCGTGGCTGGCCAATCCCCGAACAAAGCACCCTGCATGGGTTATCCCCAGGATGGCTAGGCCCTCAGAGTAAGTCACAAAGCAGGGAAGACTCAATGTACGTAACTAACACTCTTATTTTCTCTGGAAATCAGAGACCTGTGCGGGATTTAGAGACAACCTAACAACCTGAAAATCTTAACCTTTCGAAAGTAAATGTTGGCAAATTTTTTTTTGTTCGTTGTTGGGAATATTAATCGTATTACGTTTAATATTATTAATTTTTTTACAATAAGGAACAAATGAAAAACCATGTTAAAATGCTTTATATATTGTTTCAAATATTAAAAATTGCATTGCTGCAAATTTTGAGTGCTGAAGATCATTACCTCAGTTTCTATTGCAAAAAAATACATACCGAGTAAAAGCAAAGCGCACACAAAATTTTGTTTTGCAGCCATCATTGCTACGCAAATAATTTAACATTGGCAAAAATTATTCCAAAGTACTATAATATTTTGCCATTATAATCAATACAACACTCCGGTAATACGCCATTCCATTAATTATGAACTAAAAATGTTCCTAAAAATTGGTTTTTTTATTGATGCTTTTATGATAAATACATTTTTTTCTATGTTTTCCTCATATTTAAAACTTAAATTTTTGTTGTTGGAATTTCTCAACCGCACAGTTTTTTTAGTGGCCATATTCCGCATGTGCATTTGGGCCCCCTGGAGCTAGTAAAGAGAGACAGAAACGTCACTCCGATGTTGGCGATAGTGCTTTATACCTGCTAAGCTCAGTCAGTAGAGACAGGATACAAAACCATAATATAATATGTAAAAACAAACATTTTTAACATGAACTAGTGTCTATATCCAGCATACTAATGCCAATAACTAATATATTCGTATTCAATTTTTAATATCTACCTTTCGCCAACATTCTCAAAAATTTTATTTTTACAGCAATCTTCTTTGATTTTTTTTTTATATAAGCTAGATTTTTGCTTGGATAGTCTTTCGTTTTGGGGAAGTTTTTGTTTATAACTCGAACCCAACATCTATCCGGCTAATTTTCGATCTTCGAAACTAGTTCAATTAGAATGTTCAAGTTATCTAGAAACAAAAACCACGAAAGTTTACCATTGCGTGAGACTATAAACATCTGCCACAAAAAAAAAAACATTAAATTAATCACCGTGACCACCCTTTCGAATAGTTTTATAAATGTTCACAACAAAACAATAATTTCTTTACACTAAAATTAAATAGCTTTATAACCATTAACAGTTAAAAGATTGAAAAAAACTAGTTTCAGATTATCAAAAAAAAAAATTCTCTCTCAAATACATATCTTTGAATCATACAGGTTGGTGCGTAATTGGGAGGTTGGTATTAGCACAGGGACTAATTTTAGATAAGAGCTTCGAAGCTCCTGTCCAGTGTCAGCCCTTGGCGGATTCAGAGAGAGAGAAAAAGGGGGAGGGGTTATAGCACGTGCACCTCATGACCTCGGATTTTTTTTTTTTAAATTTTTCTAATTCCTTACCAAACTTTAAGTATTATTTTACTGTAGTGGTATAGTCAACATGAAGTTTTTCAACCGCAAATAAAATGTACTAAATATTTTAATTGTAAATGTACTGACATTGTATTAGAAATTTTAATTTGGTAATCTGCTGACCTTCATCTGGATACGCCCTTTGTATCAGCCCCTGACTGGATGTACAGGCTACCCTGACCACTCACTTAGGTTAAGATAGGTTGCAAGGGGGGGGGGGGGGATGAATTAATAAGACTTCGATTTTATCTTTGAAAGATTTGTGCAATGGGAGTGCATGACTTGATGTAAGCTTTTGGACATACGCCATTGCTAAGCACATGTATGTCTGTAGCAATGGCGTATGTCCAAAAGCTTACATCAAGTCAAGACTTCGATTGTTGATCGTTCTTGAATATGGCTGCAATAAGACATTTCAAAACTTCAATAACACACCAGAAGCCAAGAAGTAGTTAGAGGTTTATAATGTTCTGTTGGCAGTGCGGAAACATGGTTACTGCTTCCTTGTAAAACTTTGTAAAAAATAATGGTTCGGTGATGTTTTTCCCCTCTCCCCTCGCTGCACCTCGTGAACCAGCAGTGATGCCAACTCCTACAGAGTGTTCCCCCTAGGACCAACTTCAAATTCCCCTAGATGTCGATTAAAAACCCCTAAAGTTTTCATTGTACACCCTGTTTGAGAGCTAAAAAAAAAAAATATATATATATTTTTTTTTTCTCTTGAACCCTACATTTCCTTATTTTTCTGACCAAACAGAGCATAATAATTTTGAAAAATAACATTCAGTATCTACATTTTTATATATGTACGAATTTAATTTCGGTTAAAGAATACATGTTTACTAACCTCGAAGTTCTGGATCGGTCTCCCAACACTACGTATATTTTTGCTGATATATATATATATATATATATATATATATATATATATATATATATAGGCATTCTGGAAAATATTTAAACACGAATAACTAATTGCCGCGAACCTGCAAGTTTGCCCGGGCGACTCCGTCACAGCCGCCACTGGGTCAGGAGCAGACTGTTCCCCGCGCCCCCCCCCCCCCCCCCCCCCCCACATGGCGAACCAACAGGCCAAGTGCATTCAGCCACAGTCCGCGACACTAGCGTAGACACTCGCGGGTACCGGTACTTATCAATAGGGACCGGAAAAATTCGCGGTTTCGATGGCCTTCAGGATAGACTGCACATTCCCCTGTACACTCGGGCAAATAACGCAAGTTCATTGGCTGCCGACTTGTGAGTCGTCTCAGCTGGTTTGTTTGTGTTTCGATCCTTCTTTGGTTGAGGTTTTATAATTGGTTGAGATTCGTCCTGTTGAACAGTAAGCCAATAGCAAAACCATTATAAAGGTATATGTATTTGAATTCTAGTCTACCGCCGTATGAATCTGCGAATTTTTCCGGTCTCTACGTATTTGTTGTAGGTACCGCCGCACAGATGCGGTAATTCCGAGACGCCGTGTACCATAACGGCCGCACACTTCCCCTCTCTCCCCTCCCGCGGCAGAGCTACTTCCCCTCCCTGCACTTCCCCTCCATAACACACCACCGCCCCTCCTCCTATCGGCGGCAAGACATCTGCCGCCGAGGAGACAAGCGTGTCATGTACCACACAGCTGATAAAAATAAAAGACTTCTACTTTTCCCTTCCTCATGGAATGAGTTGTGCTCACAACAACCGGGAAAAGAAAAAAAAAGAACTTATCTTGTTTCTTCAGTTTACAACTGTTGTCGACGTAATTCCGTGTTCCAGCCCGAAGTCTTGTCCACACCGTACACACCAATTGCAACAATTCAAATATGCATCCGGCACGACGCGACCGTGTTCCAATTGTTGTGAGAATTTTTTTTTTCTCGCGACATCGTTGTGCGACGAGATATTACCAGAGGCAGGCATTTTTCGCGAAAAGATCTGAACCTGCAACAAAGGTTTACCCGCACCAGCGTTTACTTCCTTGTGATAGGCGGCCGTCTGCGAGAGAAAACGTCGCCTTATTTGACCGAGCCACTCAGGACGCGTTTACTTCGCTGTGATTGGTGTTTTTACAATCGATATGAACCTGGGAGAAACTCGCCCAATCACGAATCACAGACTGTACTACAGTGTTTTAACTTTCATCGAGTCTCGAAATATTTTCGCGAAATCTGTTACACGGAAGCTTTTTCTCACCGGTATGGCTCGACACTCGTACATTTACGTTTTTTTTTCCCCGGGACAAGTTGGACTCCCCAAACGTGTGCACAATCAAGTCGATATCAAGTGTTCATTGGCTGCTAGCACATTTCACTGTCTCTCCTGGTCGAACATGATTCGGTAATGTGATGTTTAGTCGTTTGTTATTGGATTGTCTCGAGAATTCATTGGGTAGACTTGAAACAAACTAACATTTGCTTCACGTTGCTGATTATCAGGGACTGGAAAAATTCGTGGTTTCGATTACCCCAAGGGTAGATTCCACGATCCTCTATGTACGCGGGAAAATTACACCAGCTCATTGGCTACTGACTCGTGACACCTGCTAAACTGGGATGTTTGTGATTAGATACTTCTTCCGTTGAGGGTCATTCATTGGCTCACAGTCCTTCAGGCAAACTGTGTTCAAATTACTGAAGCGGCAATAAGTTACACGCACTTGGATTCTAGCCTATCGCGAAATGAAACCGCGGATTTTTTCGGTATCTACTGATTATAAGTAGGGACCAGAAAAATTCGCGGATTCGTTTCGCGGAAGGCTAGAATTCAAATACATATACCTTCAAGCTGTTTTCGCCATTGGCTCACTGTTGGATGACTCCTGGACGAAGAAGTATCGAACTGGAGTTATTTGCCCGAGCATACAGAGAAAGAAATCAACCAATGGGAAAGCAAACATGGGTTGATGACACCTATGACTTCGAATTCTACCATGAGGCCAGACGAACCCATGGAGATACTAACAAATAAAAATAAAAATATCTTAGGACCAAACTTGTAGAATTTTCCATGTCCAATATTGTTTGTGCAAACCGTATTTTGTTATCTTTCACAGTTTAGCCACAACAGACCGCCAAAAAAGGTCTTCCACTGAATTTAAAGTTGTATTTGTGATACTGACCTATTTTAAGAGCGTGCAAAGTATTTTTAATTTTATTTTTAAGGATTATTCCTGTCGGTTCAAAGAAATTATAAGCTGTAAGTGTGCCAAATATAATTTTTTTGCTCATCTAGAAATATGATAGAATTTATATAGATGAGTTCGTCGCACTTAATGCTGAACATGTTTTATCATTAGCGAATCATAATTTAATCACAAAAAATTAAAACTATATACAACACAAATAAACTAAAGTTCCATGCGTCCTAAAAAAATCATTATAAAGAAAAAATAATGAAAATGCTAGTTGAAATCAAAGACAAAAGTGATTTCCGAAGATATAATTTTGTGTAGCTTATAGTGTTAAAAAAAGTGTGTACTAAATAGCCTTTTTTAAAATTTTATTTACCTTCTAAAAATCTGAGTAAGCTAGAGGAGTATCGAATCCATAACCTATTAGTTGACAATATGCCGTCCACTCCAGTGAGTTATCAAGTACAAAATGGAAAAAAAAAAAAATTCATAACGACGTGTTGTACTAGTGATAAATACTTAATAACCTAATGTAGATTAAATCGGATCTTGTCAACATGAACATATATTTTTGTAGTTATTTGTTAATCATAAATTTACTGTGACAAATATAGGCACTTCCACAATGTCGTGTGTATATACAAGTAAAACGTGCTGGTTAAAGCAACTAGGACATTGATTGAACACTTGTTTTACATATGTGTTGTTTCACCTATGCAGAATGAGTCTGAATATCAACCGGCAAAGTTCAGCTGCTGGTTCATCACATCACGGCAAAATAAGTAGGGAATGTTAAACGACTTATGGTTATGGACCGGAAAAATTCGCTGTTTCATTTCGCGATAGGCTAGAATCCAAGTGCGTGTAACTTATTGCCGCTTCAGTGATTGGAACACAGTTTGTCTGAAGGACTGTGAGCCAATGAATGGCCCTCAACGTAAGAAATATCGAATCATAAGCATCCCAGTTCAGCAGGTGTCACGAGTCAGTAGCCAATGTGCTGGTGTAATATTCCCGCGTACATAGAGGATCGTGGAGTCCACCCTAGAGGTCATTCAAACCGCGAATTTTTCCAGTCCCTACATATAGCGTTAAAAAAAAGTGTGTACTAAATGATCGTTTTTTATTTTATTAACTTTCTAAAAATCTGAGTAAGCTAGAGGAGTATCGAATCCATGACCTATTTGTAGGGGCCGGAAAATTTCGCGGTTTCGGTGGCCTTCAGGATGGACTGCACATTCCCCTGTTACACTGAGGCAAGTAACGCAAGTTCATTGGCTGCCGACTTGTGAATCGTCTCATCTAGTTGGTCTGTGATTCGATCATTCTTTGGTTGAGAGGGTTTATAACTGGTTGAGATTCGTCCAGATGAACAGTAAGCCAATAGCCAAATCAAATAAAAGTTATATCTATTTGAATAATTCTAGCCTATCGCCGAATGGATTCGCGAATTTTTTCCGGTCTCTAATAATATGTTTTAAATACTTATTCTATTTTTTTTTTGCAATAAAAATGTTGTTCAGCGCCATCTTCAAAGACGTACGAGGCCTTGGGAGGCATTTTAGACCATTTCAGTTTGTTTTTTTCAACTGAATTTTCGCATCGTGAACTTGCAGCTGAAGTTTGTGGGTGAAATTCTGACTCAAGCTGTATGTGCACCTGGTCTGCTTCCCTTGGACGCACAGGCTTGTCTTTCGTTCACGTCGCACTCGGCAGCCAGCGTCGTCAAAGACAGCTGCGGGCCTTGGGGGGGGGGGAGGGGGAGGGGGAGGTGGTGGTGGAGGAGGAGGAGGAGGGGGAAAGAGAGAAGAGAGGTTCAAAGCGTGGGCTACTTCCGGCCTATACACGTCAAGTTTTTATACCAGGTTGGCTTACCGGTGCGTAGTTAGCACCCCCACTTTTGAAAACATAAGTTTTCTTTACGTCATTCGTTTGATCATCGTTAGATCAGTTTTGATCAACAAAAAGTTTCGTTTGATCAAGTTTCAAACTTTGACAATTAAGCATGCTTTAAAAAATGCGTAGTTAGCACCCCCACTTTACTATATCAGTGAAGGAAATGAAAATTTCAGAGTTTCTCTACGTCAATCGTTAGATCATCGTTAGATCAGTTTTGATCAACAAAAAGTTTCGTTTGATCAAGTTTCAAACTTTGACAATTAAGCATGCTTTAAAAAATGCGTAGTTAGCACCCCCACTTTACTATATCAGGGAAGGAAATGAAAATTTCAGAGTTTCTCTACGTCAATCGTTAGATCATCGTTAGATCAGTTTTGATCAACAAAAAGTTTCGTTTGATCAAGTTTCAAACTTTGACAACTAAACATGCTTTAAAAAGTGCGTAGTTAGCACCCCCACTTTACTATATCAGTGAAGGAAATGAAAATTTCAGAGTTTCTCTACGTCAATCGTTAGATCATCGTTAGATCAGTTTTGATCAACAAAAAGTTTCGTTTGATCAAGTTTCATACTTTGACAATTAAGCATGCTTTAAAAAGTGCGTAGTTAGCACCCCCACTTTACTATATCAGTGAAGGAAATGAAAATTTCAGAGTTTCTCTACGTCAATCGTTTGATCATCGTTAGATCAGTTTTGATCAACAAAAAGTTTCGTTTGATCAAGTTTCAAACTTTGACAATTAAGCATGCTTTAAAAAATGCGTAGTTAGCACCCCCACTTTACTATATCAGTGAAGGAAATGAAAATTTCAGAGTTTCTCTACGTCAATCGTTAGATCATCGTTAGATCAGTTTTGATCAACAAAAAGTTTCGTTTGATGAAGTTTCAAACTTTGACAATTAATCATGCTTTAAAAAATGCGTAGTTAGCACCCCCACTTTACTATATCAGTGAAGGAAATGAAAATTTCAGAGTTTCTCTACGTCAATCGTTAGATCATCGTTAGATCAGTTTTGATCAACAAAAAGTTTCGTTTGATCAAGTTTCATACTTTGACAATTAAGCATGCTTTAAAAAGTGTGTAGTTAGCACCCCCACTTTACTATATCAGTGAAGGAAATGAAAATTTCTGAGTTTCTCTACGTCAGTCGTTAGATCATTGTTATATCAGATTTTATTTGCCATTGACTTTGTTTTGTCAAAATTCTCAATTGTATATTAGGTAATTACAATTTAAAGCTGGTTACTACAAAGTAAAAATGTGAAATACAAAAAAAAATTAGAATACTTTTACTAATTGAAGCTCTTCCAGATGTATTTTGGTTCCATAAGGTGTGAAAATATATTATGATATTCTCTCACATAACAAATATATAAATTATGGACTATGGTAAATAATACAGTTATAATATTTACAGATTAAAATTACAATCCAGATTTTATTTTATTTCTATTCTTGCTTTCAACTATTAAATTTTAATTATTTATTTTTTGTTTGCAGATTAAACGTTTTTGAGCATAGCACAAAAAGCTTTGAGAACTGAATTGGTTTTAGGTGTGCACACATTTCTTTTAACGTAAATAAATATTTTCAGGTATCAAATATTGTCAGTGTTAGCTCTTGGTTGATAAAATATTTTCCTGGCATTTTCCGTCTTGTTTTATGAGAATACTGAGACCATTTTATAATTTATCAACTAACAGACTCAAAAGTAACTTCAAAACAAAATGTTTCACAAAGTTTATTTTTATGGCCATCATAGGGTTATAATATTGTAACACTCAGAATGCTTGCACGAGAGGTTTTAGGAACATATAGCTTTAAAACTTAATTTTTTTTACCTTTTATGTAAAAAATAAGTTATTTTATGTAGCACAAAATATTAGTTTTCTCCCATCGTGAGCACAGTCGTTTAAATTGTGAATGAGAACTGTGAACAAAAGATTATAATTACTTGTTCTACCTCCTTGTAGTGCTTTTACCGTAAATGGAAAACATTAATTTATATTTTGTTTGGACTTTTTATTCAAGTTATTAGATTGACCTGTATGTGTGAATACACTATATAATTTTGATAACTTAAGACCTTTTAGGGTAAGGTGTGTTGGGTGGGGGAGGGTTTTATCAACTTGACCGTTAAATGGAAATCACTAGATTTGAGAACATTGAATAATTTAAATTTCAATATAAGAAATAATATTACTCATATTTAATATTTTTATATGTATTTTGGTTCATACTCAAAATTTCATTTTATTTTGGGACTAAAAAGTATAACATAAGTTGATAAAAATCCAAACAAAAAACACTTTTATTTTTGAATGAAATAAAAATTTTAAAAATTAATAATAAATTAAGGTTTTTGTCCAACAGCCAAATAATGCATCAAAGCTGTGTTTAATTAAAGGTGGGATGCTTAATATCATTCGTCTTAAATTTTCTGTCAGTAGTAACAATATGATGTGTAATATATTTTCAATCTTTAAATTTAGAATATAGTAAATACGTATAATTTATGATATAGTCATTTCGAAAATGTTTTACGAACATAACTATATGAACTTAATAATAATAATGAACTTAAAAAAAACTAATCGTACATACTTCAGGATATAATCAGTCTTTACAGATTTGTGGTGGTTGACTTGGACTAAAGCTGTCGTCCTATTGGTTCTGTAGTGTGCCACTCAAAATAGGACCAATAAGAAGACAATACGAATATTTCTACTCTTAACTCCGCCTACAAAATTAAGATTTTTCCAAATAGACAACCCCCTCCATCCTTACTTAAATGGTAGGCTGGCTGCTCAGTCTCTGCTTCTCGGAATGTGTACGGATTATGGTGTTTTCCCCTGAACGCTTTTGAAGCATTCTGCAGGTGTATAGAAGTATTTGTTGCTTCCGCTGCTCCATTGTGTCCCGGATTTCCTTTTGGTACGGGAAGGTGAACGTTTCAATACAGTTTGAATAGTTTGAAGCATGACACGAATATTTCGGGGAAATTCCAGGCAAGCGTTCGTTATTCTTCGCAGGCAGCGGTATTACTGTGTTGACAAAGCATTTTCCCGCAGTTCTCTACAAATGAATTGCTTGGCAAGGTTAAGTGTATCACATTTACACAAGGTGCTAATTTCAGGTGTAATGAATTCATAATTTAAAAACAATCTTTTTTTTATAATTCTTATAGTTACAATTTCATTTGCCGTTGGACTTAGCTTCGACGAACCTGAAATATCAATGCCAACACGTACAAAAATATTTAATTTTTTATTATATAAAAAAGCGTATTCGCTCACGTCATACTTTATGAAATTCCCTATGATTAAATGAGGAAATTATCTGGTTTACCAATAAAAACGAGTAATGTATGATCATAACTTAAACAGTAATGTTAAAATTTTGAAGCATCTGTAGGATGACTCATTTGGCACGTTATTGAAACATACCAGAATGAGTAGCCTACCACGTTTATGTTGTATCAATTTTTTATGACGAAGCTTTATATAAGTTTAAAGAGTGTAATAATCAAACATAAATGAACACGAGGTTAGTTCTATAACTGATATCCTATTTTTCGCCAGGCAAATTCCTGTTTCAAGTGATTAAAAAACATTAAAATATTTCCCTATTTAATTTATTTTTATATTGTATTAGTTGCTGTAAAATTGAAAGTTTTCGTAAATTAAGCTATCTTAATGATTTTTATCGATTTTTTTTCCTAACTTAACTAAAAACTAAGTGTATTTGGGAGGGGTCTGGGTTAGGGAGAGACTCTAAGTGCGTCTCAGGCCGAAGCCTATACGCTCTACTCATGCAGGGGGTGCCATGCAGAAAGGGAAACATGCATCTTGTGCTAAGGAGGGGGATTGGCCAGCCATGGCAGCGATTGGCGCCATGACTAACTCCCCTCACTTGATAATTCTAGACTATAACTAGATAAGTTGGGCCCAGGTAAAACCTTTATAGACAGAGGGAAAACCCTGGGCACTTACATGCGGGATGCAAAAATTACATGCATTAAAAAACAAGCAGGTTGGTTACAGGAACAGAAGGATGGTTCAGGAAGAAGAGTTGGGCAGAGTAGAAAGCAACTACTAAGCAATTTGGGGGGAAACTTGGACTTTATGTCCGCATTTTGCTTAATTTGGTTGGGCACTGGTCTTTAGGGGGCGACTTTTGTCGTGTCCCACCTGGCTGCCAGCTAGCCAGAACTTACAATTAATGGTTATGGCTTAAAAACTAATAGGTGAGTGTAGAATGCATGTTGGCGCATTTGCGTATGAATTTACAGAAATTACCACGAGCATTGGCATCGGGTCTTACTCCAGAACAGACATAGCTGCAGGTCGCCTGTCGCCTGTAAGTGGCTGTCGGCAGTTAGAGAAATTGCCTGATCTGTCATTGCAAAACCCTAGCCGCAGCATCTACGCTTCATATGCTACGAGTAATTAATTAAAAATGTGTAATCCGCGAGTTGGTGCATCGGGCCACACTCAGGAGGGAGCATAGCTGCAGGTCGCCTGTCGCCTGTAAGGGCAGTCGGCAGTTAGAGAAACTGCCCAGTCCTTCATCGCGAGTCCCTAGCCACAACTCCCTACGCAATTTGAGCTACGATGTATTGTATCGTATTATGTGTGGGAGGCCTGGGAATTAAAATTAAATTTAGGGAGCTTAAATTTAATGGACAGGGAGCTTAAAATTAATGGTGCGGGCCGCCAGCATACATGTGTTTAGCACGCCAGTATTTTATTATTTTATTGGGCGCACACTGCCAGTCGGTGTGCTAAAGCACTAGGCAGAATTTTGCAGCAGGCCGGCGCTCTGCGTGCGTCCCGGCTAACTAGTTTTGTTTGGGAGGGGTCGCGCGCTGATTGGCTCTCAGGTTGCGCGACCAATCAGGAGGCGCCTCGCCCGCAACTATGGCGGACGGTGCGCGAGGATTGATTTTGGTCGTTTGTATTTTTGTTCCACATATGGATCGTAATTTCCAAGTGAAGAAACATATGGATTCAAACTATTTATGCATTTATCATCAAATCATTTGGGTCGTGCGGATGTAAAAGTCTTGCAATGTTTCCGTGTCAGTTTCACGATGCAAGGCTTCCACTGGACAGTACCTCGGGGCATCTGTAGCGATTCGAATACATCTATTCTGAATTCGCTGCAGTTTTAGTAAATGTGTTTTAGCTGCAGTCGCCCAGACAGGGGCTGCATATGTTATTATTGGGCGTATGAGAGCTTTGTAGAGCAGTAAGCCAGTCTTTGCTGTGCCTCCACATCGCCTTCTCATGACAGGGTATAGTGTGCTCATTCTGCCCTGAGCTTGTTGCCGCTTGGTGTCAATATGATGACGCCAGAGCAGTTTTCTGTCCATGTGAACACCTAGGTATTTAACCACGTCCTTGTGCGGAATGTTTTCATCGAACAAGCGCAGTTGCGGCCTATTGTCTGCGGGCGGGAGGTGTTTGCGTGTAAACACGATAGCTTCTGACTTAGCTGTGTTTACTTTTATTCTCCAGGTCGTACACCACTGTTCAAACTCAGTGAGTGTAGCCTGTAGTCTGTTGGTGGCTAGCTGGAGGTTGTAAGATCTGCTATACAGCACTGTGTCGTCTGCATAGCAGCCTAGCTTCACTAAGCGATGTGCGGGGCGCGGCATATCGCGTACATACGTATTAAATAACACAGGTCCTAGGATGCTGCCTTGTGGTACGCCAGCTCTGATTTGTTTTATGTCAGACTTGGCACCTTCAGTTGAGACCCTGAAGGTTCTGCCTTCAAGTTAGGACGCGACTAGCTTAATGTAGCAGTCTGGGAATTCGGTTTGATATAGCTTGTAGATTAACCCCGCATGAAATACTCTGTCGAAGGCTTTTTCTACATCTAGGAAAGTTGCTACTACGTAATCTTGTACATTAAAAGCACTGGTAATTTCCTCAGTGATACGCACAAGCTGGTGTACTGTCGAATGGGCTCCGCGGAAGCCGAACTGTTCATTTGGCAGTAGGTTATTTTCGTGTATGTGTACATTAAGTTTGTGTAATATTATACACTCAGCGACTTTTGACACAGTACTTAATAGGCTTATTGGCCTGTAATTTTGTGGAAGGGTTTTATCCTTACCCGGCTTCTGGAAAACTATGACATTAGCTTCCTTCCACTGGGAGGGAAAAATATTTATTCTGAGCATTGCATTTATACACTCAGCTAAATACTCCAGGGTTTCTTATGGGAGTTGTTTGAGAACCACAGCTTGTATGCTATCGTTCCCAGGGGCTTTTCGCGGCTTCATTTTCTTGATAGCTCGCTTAACTTCCTGTGCCTGTGTTGGCATAGGTTCGGAGGTGGTGGGCTGCCGCAATTGAGCCATTGAGCTTCTCGGCAAGCACCAGGCTCCAGTCCATGGTCGCTCTCAGCTTGTCGCCCATGGTCTTGGTCGGGTCACACCAAATGACCATCAGCTGGCACAGTGGTGCCAGGGCCAGGCGCATGTGCTGGTTGGCCCTAAAGGCCTCGTTCGAATGGAGGATTTCCTGTGCATCCTCCAGCTGCAGGGGCTGGGCACTGGGAGCGGGTGCTGACTGGCAGTTGGCAGCACTGGGGCTGCGTCAACGGCCATGTTTTCCGCCGTGGCAGGCACTGGCCGCCGCGGGGTTAGCTCTGCCTGCCGCGGGGCGGGCTGGGGCACCTGCAGGGGCGGAGCTGCTGCTGCAGCCTGGGCCGCCTGCAGCTTGGCTTGGGCGGGCTGTTGCGGCTGGCCATTGCCATTCTTGTGACCAGTCCAGTGCTTTTTGGGCTCCCTGGACTGGGTCTGGCACTGCCTGCGGGGGCGGGGATTGTTGGCCACTGCGGGGTAGGCCAGCTCATCATGGCTGGGCTCCCAGTGCTGCTGCAGAGGAGCGTACATATTGCCACCCGTCTGGAGCATGTAGTCCCCGAAGGTAGTGGACGGGGGGTGCCTCGGGCCCCAGGGGTTCTGCTTCGGGGGGGCTGGGGGCCGGGATGGGCCTGGCTGGGGGGGCCTGAGCCTGTGTCTCGGCTCGCTGATTGGCCCGCAGGTCGCGGCGAGACTGCTGCTCGCGCGCCTTACGGATATCCGGGGGCAGGTGTCTGCGAGTCTCTCGCTTGTACTCGCTGCAGACCCTGTAGTTTGCTCAATGCCCTCCCTCACAGTTGCTACATTTCTTGTGGGCAACCTGTCCACCGTTAGGGCACTCTGTGGCTTTGTGTGGGCCGCTGCACCACCTGCACACAGTATTGGCATTGCAGCCCTTTCCCACGTGACTAAATCGTTGGCAGTTGCTGCATTGGGCGGGGCCAGAAGGGCGCTTGTAGTCGTCGACACGAATAATCATGCCGGCGAACTCTTTGAGGGCCCTAATGGGGGTGGCATCGAAGGTCCGGGGCACTTCAATTACCAGGGCGTCGCATTTCTGGCGCCGCTGCCGGTTCTGAAGGAACCAGCAGTTCTGGACAGGCAGGTGGGCTGCTACAAACTCCTGCTGGAGGAAGTCATGTGGTGTGTCTCGGTGCACACCACGCAGGACAAACTTCTGCGGAATATCTTCCTTCTGCAGAAGGACGGAGTGCTGCGCTCCGATGGCCTGAAGGGCCCTGATTTCACGCTGGTACTCAGGAATGCTTGCAGTATTAACCTGCAGCTCATCGCGCCCGCGGTTTTGGCAGGTGAATTTCTCCTGCAGCGCTGCCTTGAGCGCAGTATAAACCTGCGGGTATTTGTGTCCCTGGTCGAGGAACACAAATAACGGTTTAATGCGCGGGCTCCTGGTTGCCGCGGGTGGCTTGGCGGAGGAAGGGGGGACGGGGTCCGCCTCCGGGTCAGAGTCCGCACCGGATACCTCCGTGTGCGCCCTCTTTGTCCGCTTGGACGAGGCGACAGTCCAGCTGCCACCCTCGCCGCTTGGCCCTGAAGGGGCTTCGTCGGTCGTCATTTCCGTGGGTACCTGCAAGGAACACATCCTACAGCGCACAAAACACCCGCTGTCCAGCAAAGCCCGGACAAACCGGGCTTGCGACTCGGTAATATGGCCAGCTACGGCAAATACCGGGCGTGTTTGTGCGCTACACTTTAATACTTATCCGCTCGGTGACAGCTCAGGGTCTGTGTGCATGCGCACAGTCTGGTCTGTATCGCTGCTCGCCTCTCGACACGTCCGTCCTCGGCCAAGGCTCAAGGGAAAACTCATGATTTTTATCAACATATAAATTGTTCGTATGAAAAAACTTAGTCCTTAATATGTGTAAAAGTATTCTACGACCTATCTGAAAATTGGTAGTATTTGTCAAACATAACTCACCAACAGCCATTTAATTGGGATAATAAAATAATATGTAATTAATATAGGCTAATTTCATTGGTATCAAACATACATTTATTAGAAAGATAGTACTGACATTTTTACATGTACACATCGTTAAGCGCCTTATTACAAATAACTGAAACAGTACGTTAGGTTTTTTAATTCTACGAATTTTTTTGGGTGGTATGGTGCCTTATGTGGCCTAGTAAAGTATAGCGTAACTTACATTTTTTAAAGAAGCAAAATAAAATTTAATACAATTATTCTACAGATTTTGTTATATAAAAGTATAAATTCAAATAATTATCAAATAATTGCATATTACATAGAAATATTTAATTTATGACTACCTAGGAATAGATTTATTTTTGTAATTGCGTTGCATGTAGTTATTTGATAATTATTTGAATGATAGCTTTATAACAAATTATTTTTGATATAAACTGACCAAAAAACTATTGTATAATGAAAAAAGTTCAGAATACCAATGCATAAAAATATTCACCGAATTTATAAAATGGTTTTTTATACTTAAAAAAAAATTAAAATTAAAAGTTAAAATATTTTTGAAAATAGATTTTTTTCAAGATGCTTTTATTATAGCTTGACCTGTGTGCATCAATGCGATGGAATCATTCAACGTAATTTTCCCCAACTTAAAGGCATCTGATAGAAGCGAAGATTTGCTCACGAGTCAAGGGCCGATGACAATTCAATATTTTAATAACTTATGACCTTTAAGTATTTGTTTGGGTGGGAGGGGGGGGGGGGGCGGTTCAAAGGTTCACAAGACTACTTTTTTCGAGTTATAGGTAATAAACAGGTTTTCTACATATTCATGAGGTACGGCATGGTGGGAATTTACTTAGGGTTGGACTGAGTCATGGTGTTAAAAACGCAAAATTTTGAAAATTTTTGAACTTGACCCCTTTTCGATTTTGGGAGTTTAGATCCAAATGGTCAGTTTACGGAGGAAAATGTACCCGGTAAAGATGGGAATGGGGGGACCTGATGCCCCTATACTGTGGACATTTTAAAAACATATTCTTTCCAATTTAGAAGGTCGTGTTATGGTTTAACATGTGCCCGACGTTTATCTTTTTGTTTCCACCTTCGAAAATATTAAGAATATATAGGTCTAGTTTTCGATTTAGAATGTATTTGCTTCAACTGTATTATGTATGAATAGATGGACTTTCCATTCATTTTAGACTTCCTAATTTTTGATGTCAGAATTTTTTAAATTTTTGCATACACGTAAAGAAACATTGAAAATACAATATTTCGATAACTTACGACCAAAGAGGGAGGAGTGAGGAAGTCAGTGAGTAAAAATAATAATAATAATAAATAAAAATACTCATTAGAACTGTGGGAGCTGTGGGTAATAACCATAACCATGATAGGGATTTGCCCCGAGATAGGTATACTGTACCCCTACAGGTTTAAGGGGAAGGGGTGAAATACTATAATTTCCAAAATTTGGTAAATTAATGCTTTTTAGTTTTTGAAGTGTTTCCATTCCAAAAGTTTGGGTTATCGTGGAAAATGTGCCAGGTAAGGTATAAAGCCCCAAAATTGTGAAAATTAAATTAATTTGAATTGCATGCCTAAATGGACTATGTCATTTTAATAACTTAAAGCTTTATTGGTAAGAAGGAGTTGGGGGTGGGTTCAACTTGACGCATTCGCTGAAATGTTTAGATAACGTGTACTTTAATCATTTAATGAACTAAAAATTAAAAATTTAATAAACTAAAATTTAAAATGAGGTTCTTGTCCAACAGCCAAATAATGCACCCGTATGTATTGTCCCTGAAAAAAAAGTATTGTGTAAACAGATTTGCTTAAAGCGAATTAAATTACATTTTGCGAACATTGAATTTTGATGAGCCATTCTATTAAGGTAAATTTACTTTTCAAATTAATCCAAACTTGTTTTATCGAAACTCAGTGAATTAGTCTGCGTATTTTAATGTTGTACATTTCTCAAGTTAAGTTTGACCAATTTCAGTGATTGTGAAAACAATCCCAAGTCGGTTTGTAGTGTTCATTAAAATGCTAAGGAGAAGACGAGTAGACACAGGTCGTCGAAAACAGTCAAATTTGATTTTAAATTCCTGCAATTTACAATGCGTCTCGGCAGTGACGTAACTTGGCTTGTTTCTAGCCAGGGCAAGAACTCATCGTAGCGCCCCTCTTCCCCCGCCCCCTCTTTTTCTTGCTATTTCAAACCGACCAAACCAAAACTCCCTTCACCCCACCATACTCCTATCTCACCCATATTAATTCCATTATTTCAACGTTTTTTTGAATACGTAGATTTAATGCATTTTTTTTAATTACTGCAAGTTGGATAGGCCTAGTACGCGAAAGATACCAGGTTTTTTTTTTTAATTTTACGCTAAACGTGTAGGTATTTTTCAGTACAAGTAATTCAGTTCATCTGCCCTCCAATGTGTTTTAGACTACGATATTCAAATAAATATCTCCAGTAAAAATCGCAATGGCAGTTTAGCGCCCGGGCCACAAGCCCCGCCTGCCCCCCTCTAGTTGCGCCCCCGTGCGTCTGGCCTTTGCGAATACCATCTACAAATTACAAGGCCAGTCGTTTTAAGCTGGCGGGATAAACTATGAGTTTTTGTGTTTCGCGCATGGACTACTGTATTTCCCACGTTTGCATGCCAGAATACCATTATCTTTGTTTATTTATGCACCAGAAAACAAACACAAAACTAAGTGTACCAGAAAGCTTTGCGTTGAATGTTAAGTGCATTTATCTTTCTTGTAAATAAAAGTTTGAATTACAAACAGTTTCTTATAGTAACAAAAAGACTCAAACAGTATACGATGCAGCTAATGCTATCGATTTCAATTGGAGTTGGATGGTTGATTAGGATTGATATTTGCTTAGGAAGAGCTATAATCAAATCAATTTTAGGTGGTACGAAGTTCACCGGGTCATCTAGTTGACAATATAAATTGACAATTTAACGTATTTACGATTTAAATTAATACAGATGATAGTGATAAAAATACGGAAATGTGTCCAATGTTTACAATAGTGACAGAATTAATTAGAAAACTATATAACGAAATTTGTTGAATAACCTAAATTGAGAAACAAGTAATAAACAAAGCAATTAATTTGAATGAAAAAAAAAAGGCATGGGGTGCTTTTTTTTACCATTAATATCTATTCGTTTGGATAGTCTCATGATAATGAAAGAAGAGAGCACCTCATGCCCTATTTTTTACTTAAAAATTGATGGTTTTGTTTATTACTTTATTCTTACATTAAACTTATTAAAAAATATTACCATAATCAGAGTTGTTGTATAATTTGTCACTGGTGAAAAAATTACTTAAATTTAAATTTTTTCCTACTTTTATTTTTATACATAAATGAAAAATTTAAACTTTTTTTGATATAATGTTATTCGTCCCCAAAATCAACAACTTACGATCTAAGTTAGCTTTAACCATTCTTGGACTCTGGTTTTAGATGTACATAACCTACTTGCATGTTTCATTGTTATATGTATTTTTTAAAACGATACTTTCGTCTCTTTATAGTCATAGACAAATAAAGGCGTCTAATGAGGTTGTATTAGATGTTAAGGAAGTGTTAAACTAAGAAAGTCGGGTTAACATATTTTTGTAACATATTTTTCTAACCCTTTGTGGTTTTTAATCACAATACACTTACACAAATATAGTTTTCATATACAATACACACGCATAGTTTATTTTAAATTTATAACTGTAAATAAAACATGTCAAAAAACTGTATAAGTTTCTTTACAAATCAACTCTTACACTTAAACTCACTTGGACACACAAATATAAACATAAATTTTTGTATTTGTACATAGCCTAAACATTTACCGAGGTCTCCCGGTAACTTCAAATTTGAGGCTTGACACATTTTTAATCGTTAGGCATTCAATTTATAACTTAAAATAAATCATAAACACATCAACCAGACTTGTATAGCACAAAGATGTTTGACGAACGCGACTTAAGTAAACAAGTACACCAAAGTGACAGTGAAACATTCATTGATAAGCAATTTTATTTTAAAACATCTACAAAATGGTTTCCTCTATATGAAAAATCTGTACAAGTCAAATCACACTAAGGGCCGGTATTATGACCCTCGGCTAAACCTCCGGCTAGAGTTTATCTTCCGGCTAGCGCTTATTTTCGTCTTATGACCCTCAGCTCACGCCTAACTCCAAGATAAAGTTCCGGCTACGTTATACTGAGGATGGACCAGCGGCTAGCTGCTTAGCCGGCGGCTAAGTAGCAGAAATAAAATGGCGGGCGAGAAATCAGGCGAGGTTAGTTGTTGCCAGTGAAAGTGATGATGGCTATTTGGGAATTTTCAGCGGAGTTAATGCAGGATTCGGCGAAATTATTTAATTCTGTGCTCAAAATGCATTTGTTCGTGCATCGAAGTTCGGTTAAAAATTACGTGATATGATAATGTATGTATGTATGTATGTTTGCCTATCGCAGAGTCGTAAAATAATTTTGTGTTTAATATTTCAAGGAAAGCGACATCATAAATATAATATCTGTATATATACTTAATCATTTTATAAATACGTAAATGTACATGTGTAAGGCTAAAAACGTGTGTTAATCTACTGTATCGTTAAATTCCAAAACGAATGTAATTCTTACTAATTCGTGTGTTCGTGAATTTGTAGTTACAATATTTATATTCTGGACAAATGTAGTTCTAAAATACGCCAGATGTGGATCAATTTTGCCAAATTCCAATTAAATGTGAAAATAAAGAATATTTTCCCCCTTCCTCTGTCCTTTCTCACTCTCACAAACACTGTTGACGTTAGCTCTATCGGCCAGCTCTATCCGGCCGCCCGAAGGTTTTGGAACAAAAACGGTATTGTATGTTATTTACCACACGTAAGGCAAAGTCCGTCGCATTTTTTTTATATTTCTACATCAAATTTGCCTTACGTGTGGATAATAACATACCATGCCATTTTGGTTCCAAACCTGACCCCTTCGGGCGGCCGCATAAAGCCGGCCGATAGAGCTAACTTCACAGTACACAAACGACACACCAAAATACACATAAGTGAAAATTAAACTAATGTAGTATCTTGGGACAAGGTCTACATTAATGGAATATTAGAGAGACTCAAACGGAAACATATTTGTGTGTAGAAACTTAGTTTACTTGGTCTTTTAAATTAACGTAGCATAACCTAACACAGATAGTATTTCGAAATAGGTACAGGAATATAATTTACAAGGTAAAAGAAAGTTATAAGGAATGCAAAGAAAGTTACATGTCAATGTAATATTTTTTTTAAATCATGATATTATCTAATTTTGTTTCAAGATAAAATTTACGACATAATTTTCTTGTCGCAAAAATCAGAATTACGAGTCCTATATCACACATACAAAAAATACGAACAGCTGACTATCAACACAGTAGGAGAGAGCTGTGTTGTAACACTCAGAAAACAAATGTTACCAAATTCTAGTTAATTTTATTACCAACATACGCAATATAAAACCAGAAGCTTCGTCATGTTTCGGTTAGCCAGCCGCCGGCTAAATATGGGTCATAATACACCACTCGTTCTGTCGGCTGGCTAGCCGGAGGATTTAGCCGAGGGTCATAATATCGGCCCTAAGAAAAGAAAAAGGAACATTTTTTACAAGTCATATCATGGAATATAACTATACAACAGCACTGAAAAGGATGACATTCTGATTTTGGAACATTTGGGGTCGTTAGTGTACGATAAGCACAGCGTAGGCAGGCCCTATCTAGGGATATTCCCCTGGGCTACCGTTCATTCTTTTTGGGTGGGTTTTCCAGCTTCAACAACGAACCATTATTATACGTTTACAGCTAAAGGTGGAGGGAGGTGGAGTTTCCCGATCCCATTCACAAGTTATTCACAGAAACTCGACAGGGGGTCTAAGGGGCGAGGAGCTTTGCGTTTCCAGGAATATTGGGACAACATTCCCTCCCGAGAAAAGCAGGTCAAAATGTGTTGAATATGAGTACAATGCTCAGACTGTTTGCTTATCAGACAACACTGCGACACAGTGTGCCGCAAACTGTATTGTCATCATAGCAGTTGCGGGCCTCGTGGTCCGTATGCCAGAACAAAGCATCGAACCAAGGGCCCGCGAAGAGTTCCAGGCCGCGGATTGCCGCCCACTACCTCTTGTTTTAAAATAGAGTTTATGTGTGGATGTCTGTGAAAATATGATGCTGAGTTACTTCTATAGTGTTGTTTAACTTGTATCCTTTGGTGGGGGCGGTCGGGGCTTTAAAAACCTACCCCCTGCTGGGGGCTATTTGTGGATAAGAAAGTGGGAAGAGGGTACAATGACAGAAGTGATTAAGGTGGAAAGGGGGTGGGGGTGTGTGTGAAAGGATTTACTTGTCACGGCAGGGAACTTAGCAACAATAACGGGATGGAGGCGCGCCTTCATCTGGCTGGGGTTTTTGTCTTCTGCTCTAAATGCTTCTTCTGGCTCAACTATTGACACACAATAAATACACGGTGCTGCAGACAATTATATCTGACTGACAACTACAACACTGCTGTCCATTTATTCGATCGAGTTCATGATAATATAAGTAATAATATGATGGCGAATTTTCAATGCTAGGTAAAATCTTAAAACAATAGTTTTACACTACAAATACAAAACAAAATTAATCCACGTATTACTCTAAACTTAGTACGGGCATAAAGCTGCTGTAATTTATAAGGGTAAAACACGACACG